>NC_092818.1:98061712-98361712 GCF_023375885.2 Dermacentor andersoni | reverse complement strand
TTGGCTAACTCTTCCTTTCTATGTGTTTTTTCTTTTAGGCAATTCGTGGCCGAGGGCGACTGGGAAGAAAATACAAAAAATGAATAGACACCACTACACTCGCCAAACGTTCTTAGGATGACATTTCAAGATGACGGCAAAAACATGTTCTTGCAGTGGAGGCATCAAACATTCAGCGCCTGTTTGGACGGAGCAGATCGTGAAGTATGGTCGTCAGCGTATGCGTTCCACCAACGTGTAGAGCAGCCTGCCCTCCTCTTGAGCGGAGATTTATGATTGGAATTTCCGGGCCATATTCTTCCTTGATGTTGTAAGGTTGCTCTGGGCGTCGCTTACAGCTGCGCAAAGATCTTCGAATGCTCGAAGAGTGCGTTATCCTTTGTTCGTTCGTCTTTCGCAAGAATGACGTGAAGAAAGATGACCTCTTGAATGTACATTATGGGGACGACTGGCAAATGCCAAGACTACTGTCTGGGCAAAGACATCACTTGTCGTGGCGAGAAGTTGTGAATACACCTATCTGTGTACACCAGTAGAAAAGTGTGTTCTTGCGCATTCCTTCTCACGAGAAAAAGGACCATTTTGTACAGCATGATTATATTGCATTGCAGACTAGAAAGAAAGCATGACCCAGTTCATATAGTGTATTTGTTCACATAGCGTTCACATAGCGTAATTGTGACCACAGCATGCGCTTTGTCACCTACATGATTTTCATCTTCGAGAGCTTCGCGACAGGACGATTTCTCTTGCACCTGTGAATAATATAGGTCGTGAATATTTCAAATATGAACTTAGTCTTGTGCCCTACTATGAAAATAATTAATAATGTAGATTTCAACAACTCTCATAGGTTTCCAAGTCAGTGTGGTTCAGTGTTCCTCCTCGTATTTTTCTGCTGTCCCTCCAGCTGATCACAGCATGAACTTTCGATTCCGAGATCATCCATGTTAAGTAAATATGCCTTCATAATCACAACTTCACATAGCATGACTTACTAAACTTGAAACCTTTGCATGCATGAGGTGTACTTTACAAAAAAAATATTTAGAGCAGTCACTAGGAAATTGTGGATGTAGGAGCTTTCTTATTGCGACAGCAAGTACGAGGACGCTTGAGGTGTTATGCACCATCGCCATTGTCATCGCCGTCGGCGACGTCGTGCTGTCACAGTATGGAGATTCATGCGCGGCCCGTGCGTGCAGGTCTGGAAGGTCTCTATGCAAGAGAGACGCGCTGTGTGTTCCGTTGAAAAAGCGACGAAAGCTAAGTGAACGCACACCCCAGCTCCGTTCAACAGACTCTGAACGCCAACCCTCTTACGTGTTTTCTTTCATTCTTTTCAATATAATTTTAAGAGACTCTCTAGTAGAGCAAGGGCAGCCTTCTGCCTCACACCTCTGGCATAGGCATTGCACGCCTTTTGAACAACTGTGTGCATGTCACACCGAGGCGCATGCAGTTGTCCGAGTGTAATTGACACTAGACTTTGTTTTGACGTTGTTTGACAAGCTGCAAGTGCTAGCAGTTTTCTTTTAGCGACGTGCACCAATGATGTGCGACGCCCGCAATGACGGTGGTGGTGCTCCTCATCGTGGCAGCGTTGCCAGAGCGCTGTTTCTGCTGGGCAGTAGCAGCTGTCTCGCGTGCTGTGTCACGCCGATATGTCACCGCCGCGTATTCGAAGAACACCGTGCGAAGAACCTCAGCGCAACGCTGAACCTTGCTGTTGCGTTCAATGCTTCGTCTGTCGGGCAAAAGTGCTTTTTTTATATCACACATAGTCTTGTTTCGTTAACTTTAAAACCCGATATAGCTAGCAGGTAAATCTATCACCCATTTCTTAAAACTTCAGCGGCTTTTATTTAGACGTTCAATAGCATGAGTTTGTCGCTGTGTGGTTGATGTTGAATAATGAGTGCCAAATAACCCACTGATAGGTAAACGTCGGACATCTACTCGTGCAAAATGAGCCTAATACTGAGTCCTTCCACTTGCATCACTTTAAGAATATCTAAGGGGAGAAATGTAGCGGTTGACCGTTTCTGGTATATTCCCCAGCTTTACAAAACATAACGCCAGCTACCTGAACAATACGTAGATATATCAATAGTAAATT
The DNA here is from genome assembly GCF_023375885.2 of Dermacentor andersoni. Classification (NCBI taxonomy): domain Eukaryota; kingdom Metazoa; phylum Arthropoda; class Arachnida; order Ixodida; family Ixodidae; genus Dermacentor; species Dermacentor andersoni. The sequence goes on along the minus strand of NC_092818.1, from coordinate 98,359,593 downwards.
TGCCCTCTTCGCACTCAGTGCTTCGAGGGTTATTTAGTGGAGCCCTTAATCAGACGTTTGGTAACGCTCTAAGCAAAAGATTGAAGCCGGTCTTTTTTAAAATATTTATAGGGTAACTCATGAAGCCAACTTTAAATGAGACAAGAAAGAGACAAGAAAAACGGTATGGCGAACCCTAAGGCGCCCATCTTGTTGTGCATGTTTCGTCTACTTTGACTGCAAGATTATTTTTTTAAAGAGCGAATCCATTGGCGAAAATGCAAGTCCTTCTAGCATACTAGAGCAAAGGAGTCTTAGTAATTTTTTCAGCGTTTACCTAATGTGTGTACTTTATGCAGGGGGCAGCGAACGGGTTTCGAACTTTATGTTCGCAATAACAACCGCCCTTTGTTTCCCTCTTGAATTGGCGTGGCGAGCTTGTTTCATTGCCGTTGCAGTATATTATATTGTATCCCTCAGTCACAGTTTTGGACAAAGCGCCGCCCACGCATCGGCCTTATTTAGCTACTTTCTGTGCGCTAAGTAGTAGCAGTGGTGCTAGAAGACGGTCGAAGTAGATGAGCAGCCAAGCGTCGTATATTGAAACGAGTGTTTTTCTTTTAAACCACTAAAATAACGGGTTGGAGCCCAGTCTCGTATTGTAAAAATAGAAAACTTGTATTGTGTTATCAAAATTGTAAAAAAGTTGTGCGGCTTAACTTTAGCTATCGTAATAATAAGCACCCATGAGATGACGTTGTAGCAGCTACTGCTCAGTAGTACTTACAGGCGCAATGATTACCTAGATGGCTTAATATTTGAAAAAAAAAAAAAAGCAAATGCTACAGCAGTTACTTACGGTCACCATATCGCACTGACGGCTCTTGCAATATGCAAATGTTGAGCAATTAGAGACCATACGTTTCCACAAAAGAATAGCCACATCCGTGTACTTAGATTTAGGTGCTCGTTAAACAACCCCCGGTGGTCCAACTTATTCTGGAGTCCCCCACTACAGCGTGCCTCATAATCAAATCGTGGTTTTGGCACGTAAAACCCCATTATTTAATTTAAAAGAATAGCATTGTCTTAGTCCTCTTAAAATGCTAACAAGGGTTTGAGTACAAAAATATACCTACCCTATTAAAGGAGTCGCAATCTGTGGAGTTTTGACTCAGTATATATATAAAAAAAATAAAGGTTTAGTTTTTGTAATGTAAGCAGTTGGAGCGGTGGTCCGAAGTGCGGCAAACACTAGTTGTTTCATCGTTCAGTTTTTCACTAGCTTTCTTTTATTATCTGAAATTGTGGGTTGTCTTGGTGTCGTGCTTGCGTCCTCTAATTATCGCAGCCATGGGGATGCCATTTCATTTATAAAGCGAACGTTCTTAGGAATTTAAATATGCTTTTTTGTATTACATCGTAATATGTATAATAAACGCATTCCTATTACTCAGCTTGCGGCATAACTATATTTATTGTTATGTGATGTCGCTTTCTCCTACTGCGATCGTGGCACTCAAGCTGATAGCGCCGTAAATGCAGTCATAACGTAGCTATTGCAAAGCAAGTGGGAGCAGTACCAACAACAGCGTCATTCAAACTGCATTGTAGTTGCACGACGTTTCTTGAAGCAGTCACAGCTCGACGAAGCTTCGAGAGCTTTCGTTTATTCGTCTCCCTTCGTTTCTCCCTTTTTCTGTTGCAGGTGACCGTAAATTTTAGTGGATGATTGCAATGTGGTGATTAAATTAGAAAATTTGCAGACATAACTTGCAATCAGCTATAGCACAAGGCAGTGCAAATTTAATATAGCTGGGGGAGTCCTTTGTCTTGAAGTGCACGTAAAAATAGGTTCCCGATAATGATGATTGTGAATCACGATGTACAAAGGCTCAAACTATAGGAAATTTTTCCAGTGCTGTCTCGTGGCTTGGCGGATGCGCAAGTACCCTTTACAGTCGAGGCCAGTGGAAACCGTGGTTTACTAAGTCAGACGGTAGATCTGAAATATCGGAGAACAAAATGTAACACCGTAATGTCATTGTGAATCACAACGCTTAATTTACCACGTTCTTGCCGCGCCATGAGATTCATGAGGCAAATGCATCCGAGTTTTCATAAACACAATGTTGCCGCCGGACCCTAAACTCGAGCTTTTCCGGTGTTGCGCACATTAATAAAAGATATAGAGAAACTTTCTGTTGCAAAACTTAGATGATTTACATTTAGAACTGAAAAATTAGCGGTGTTTCGTAAAACAGCATTCCTGAAAGCTTCAACGCGCATTGTAATAACCAAATATGAGCTTACTGTAACGATGTGCCGCATAGTGAAAAATTATATTATAATGCAATATAAAAGTGAGAACCTTCTGAAATGTCTCTTTGCGTGCTTCAATTTTTCGCTTACGTCAACGTTTCCTCATTCTCCCGGGTGTTATTTATTCACATTAAGGCATTGATCCGCCGAAAGCGCCGCTAGGGAATTCTTGCCCTGCGAAAACAATCTACCAGCCGGCTCCAAGCGGAGACAATATAACAGATAAAAGACGACGCCTGCCATGCGTGCACGCTTGGCATACAATAAATGTACATTGAACCACTGTTCCGGAAAAAGAAATTATAAGAGTGTCATAAATGATTAATAACTTCTAAATATGTAATCTATGAATAAATAAGTCGCCGTTTCGCCCGTAAGGTGAAGCATCGATTGCCATAGCATATTAGTGGCCAGCTATAAAAAGTAAGGATAACATTTTTGTAGCACGGCAGAATCTGCAGTCGCCACGGCGCACCAGTAATCCCGTGGTCTGTTACGTCACGTTGGCTTCTGTATATATGTAACTTGCGCAAGCGCAATAAACTCGTTGTTCGCCCAACTGCTGGCCTGGCTACAATTTTTATCGGCCGTATAAGCTTGTATAAACTCACTAAATTAACAAGCATGGTGTCAGGCGCGCACAAGCAAGCATGAACACATCTCTCTCGATGGCCGTGGAAACTCGCTGTCAAAACTCTGTAGTGAGGAACGCTGCAGCAGCAGCGAGCGAATTGACTTTCGTGCTGCCGCTCGCATCTTGTAAAAATGCGCCCGGGCGGCGTTTTTGCAATTCCTTGTACGTACAGTGGGGCATGGCGCTTTTCACGGCACTCGACGTTTCTGCGCAGGCGCGACTAAGAGCGGATGAGAGAGAGAAAATCTGGGGGCCTTTGCTCCTTGAATATGTGGCTCTGCCTAGGCACTATAGAGGAAGTTTCTCGGCGCGTGTTGTGTGCGTTTGTCCCCTAGGCATGCCGGCATTGCGGAGTGCGTTCCAGTTTGTTTTACGCTGCGCCGCTGGCTGTCCGCGGGGGGAGGCAGTGGGCACGGATGCCCCATTTGGTGATCGCTGTGTCTGAAGGAGCAAGGTTCTGACTGGTGTTGTATAAGTCGCGGGTCGATTTTTTAGTCGCGACGATAGATTGCATTTTTTTAAGAGCACAGCTCCAGGAAGGCACATGTAACCTGCAAACGGAGGCCTCAGGAGAGCACCTGAGGTTATAATAAAGCAGGCGGCGAAGGATCTCCGGGGCACCCAAGCGGTAGCGGGGGGATCAAAGCTGGAAGCAGGGCGGCCCATAGGTTGGGGCCGCAGAGGCCGAAGCGTGCCAGGGGGTCTTCGCATAAAAAATTGGCTGCCTGCGATAGCGGACAGCCGATGTTATACTGCCCTGGCACGCGCAGGCCCCTGCGAGCCCCAACCCATGGACCAGTCCGGTTTCTAGCTTTGATGTTCCAGTAGCCGCTTTGGTGCGTCCTGGAGGCGCAGCCAATAATCTGAAATAATGACACGTTGTTTTAATTGGTAAGAAACACGATTGAATAAATATAATTGCGTCGAGCCGCCAACTTCTAATGCTAAGTTCAGCACTACCACGCCCCGCGATTTCTGCCGGCATGCCTAGGGATAAACGCATACAACACGCGCTAAGAAACACACTCCTCCATAGTGCCTAGGCAGAGACGTTTATTCAAGGAGCAAAAGTCCCCACATTTCCTCTCTAGCACCCGCTCTTACTCGCGCATGCGCACAAATGTCCATCGTCTGTGCAAGTGCCACGCCCCACTGTACCTACTAGCAATTGGAAATACGCGCCTGGGTGCGCCCGGTAGTAGAACGCGGGCGCGCTCGGAGTAGAACACACCACCCCTGCCTTCCCTCCCCCTAAAGCCTTGCACATGACGGAAGGCGGTGTGCTTCTTCCCTGCTTTCGTCCGTTGCGTGCGCAATATTGAGCCGCGATCGCCAACTCACATTCCCACGCTTTCACTCGAACATAGAGCATACGGCGCGCGGCAACAATTTTCTCGCCCTCGGACATTATACGGAACCTCGCAGCGACGCTGACGCCGACAGAAGAAATGCGCCTGGAGTGTCCATATAGTTGCTATCGCAATAAAAATCGAGCCACGTGCCTACGACCGCGTTGTACAACTGAGGATATGAGTCACTGTCTCGGCTAATAAGAGTTGCTATAGTATTGGTTACGAAGAGTAAACGTTACCGTTGTCTTTATTTGGGACGTCTTCTACTACGAATTCGAGACGAATGCCTCCTAAAATGAGCTTGAATTATCGGAAAGAGTTCCGTACATTCCGATGCGGCAAATCATCACATCCGAGGGGTAGGGCAATGCCAATGTCTTGGAACAAAACGACACTGCTAACATAGATACGTACAATTGATGGGGGCTTTTTGTGTCTAAACTTAATTGAGAAGAATTGTAAGTGCTAAGCCCAAAGAAAATTGTAATTCAGGCTTGCGCTACGTCACACAATGCCAGGCAAAATCGTAGGGCTTGCAAGCATGCATATACCTAAACTAATCAGATAGCAATGCGCCTACATTATATGTAGCGAACGAACGCACGCAGTGATTTTTCATTTTTTAAAATTAGCCAATGAAATTGCCGTTCTTCATTCTGGTTACACGCATTTCTGGCTAAAATGGGATGAAGCTACAAAAACGGCGTTACATAACAAACCTCAACTTCCTTCTTCCTTTCCTGTATACGTCTTGCGATAATGCGCACGCAGTGGTGTGTTTCGAGCTCTCTCTAAAAAAGAAAAAGCGGCCATATAGTCGCAGTGCTGTTGAGTTCCCACAGAACGATACCAGAACACGCTACAAAGAGCAAAGTCTACAAGAGAAAAACCAGGCAAAACAAAAGTGGGGACCAACCTACGGCGACCTGCGGCATTTTGCTTGGAGCAGCGCTGCTGTCCTATCAGTTCACCTGCGCGGAACGAACAAAAGAACGGGTACTTTGCCCACTCAGTGGTAGCGGTAATTTGCTTAGTATCTGTATTTACCTCACGTCCCGCTTAGATGGAGGGAACCTGCGCACAACGAAGATTCCTCCTGGGGATCCGAAAGAACTCTTACTTCGCTTTTATTTATAAAGTAATCTTTTTCTACTCATTCAATTCTTTTTGCTACTGTTGACGTAGGCCCAGCCACTTGTCCCCAGCAACTCTTTGCCGTTTACCACGTTGATTATACTAAAATAGAAAGCAGTATGTGACGTTCTCTCTGCAAGGGCGCTTCCTGAAAGGTCACTTCACATGCATTGGTCTCACTGTCGGGGATTGAAAATGACCCAAACCTGACAGTAACCGACTTTATCCTTAAGAATGGGTTATCGCAGAGCGATATTGAATTGCAGGGACGAACACTAAAATTGAGAAAGTGTAAAATGCAGAAATATAAGACCATGATTATTTAGAGTTTGCTGTAGTATACCTACTGGATATTTGTAGTCGACTGAATCACACGAAAGACGAAGTCATTTTGATTTCCATGGTTTATTTTTCAACTTAAAGGTTTACTAAAATCGACATGCGTGTGACGGTGGTAAATTTGAGGGTGCTCAAGGTTTTATATCCTGCTTCACGTGAGCTTGCGCGTTCTTTATTAACGGCGTTTGTGCTGTTTTAAAGTTTACTGAACATTTCACTTCCCTTTTATATATTTACATTTAAACTACCAAAGCATGGTCAGCGTCAATAACTCTTCTTTTCTAAACACCAGCGCTTCTGTGGTCTGCAGCGCGGGTTCATTGACATGCAGTGGAGCAGTCGCCCAACCGGTTCTTTTATGAGGACAGCGATTGCGCTTAGAAGCCACGTGGCAATACACAGTTCTGTTTCTGGAAATTGTGTCGTTTAAATAGCTTGGGCAACTAGTGTTATTCCGTTACCCACTAAAAGAAATCATAATAGCTAACCCGAATTCTGAGTTGCTGAACAGGGTGTTTTGAGCCACTAACTTGAACGTATTGAGTGAGAATAATAAGGAAAGTCGAGAGGCTTGACATTTCGTAATAGTTACAACCACGTGTCGTCAACAGATATTGAATCCAGGGAAATTGTCAATGAAATTAACCGTTCATTTTAGTACCAATGCCAAAATAATAAGGAAAGATGACGTGAAAGTAGACAAGAATTTGCCGCGGGTGGTGAGCCGAGCCACAAACTTCCGCAATAAGCATGTAAATCATCTAACATTCTGTTAATGCAGTGGCCATTCCCCAGTTTCAATTTCTTGAGCATTTGTGCATTTGTACTGTAGATACAGTCCTGCAAGTGTTAAGCAGCGCCACACACAGCCGTAGTGGGAGATGCGGAGCGTCTTTCTAACCACAAGCATATCGTATAGCGCGTGGGCTTAGTAACTGGAGATTGAAAAAAAAACTTCGTAAGCCACCTCACGGTACCAGTGCTGCCAAAAATCGGGACCTCGCTGTGGAGGGAGCTAAGATATCGAAGCCAAGGAAGTCGTTGGGGGAATTCACTGTCCCTTATAATTAACGTAGGGCGTCCAACCTGAGTCCTTGATTTTTGAAAGTACATGTGCTAAAGCGAAGAAATTTCGCCACAAACCGAGTAAATGCTATTTACATCGTTAGCTCCTAAATTTGGTAATCGCATCGTCCAATTACTTTTGTGTTCAGTGACTGATTTTTCATGAATCCTACAACGCTAATGCGTGTGAAACAATAATTTCTGGGATTGCTATCATCCCTTATGTTCTTTCTCAATGTTTGAATCAATTCGTTAAAAAGGAATTATTGCAACAAATGGCTGCGAGCAGTGGGAAGAAGAAAGGAAAAGAGCGAGAGATTATTGCCGCAACAATGGCTGTGGACCCTTGCTTCCTTGCTTAGGTTGTTATTTTTTTTCATCGAATACTTCTCCAGCCATTTGCAGTAATATATTGCAGATCTCACACACTGTGGCAGTCGGTCTAAGCACAGCTGGGCTGATTTGGCAAGACCAAGCGGCATATCTCGTCAACAGACGCGCTGCCGCCTTCGGCAATGATCACACCCAGCCAGAGTATGGCCAGGTGACAGCGAAACGAGAGACACAGTTCCACCGCAGAGCTTTAGGCTCCACAAAGCTCTCGTGCAAGCATATGCGTATCAAAGAGATTTTATGCCTGGCGTTCGTCGAGAAGCATGGCCCTGATCAGCCCAGTTGTGGAATAGCAAGTAAATTTTGCATCGGATCGGCCGACAAGGTCCAACCGGAAAGCACAAAAACGGCGAAAGAGCAAAACGAAATAATAATAATAGAGAAAAGCTACCTGCTTCGAGAATTGAGCTGAATTACAGTGTTTGTTTTGTTCCCTGAACCTAATTAATGAAGCACCCCTCCCCCTACTCCCCGATACATTTAGAGCGTTCTAGATTATTTTGCAGATACTATCTTATCGCTGTCTTAAATGTGATTAAGGGATTTTAGTCATCGTACTCTCGTCGTCCCACTGCCGCCGTCATTCATGCTACCGTCAACGATCATGATCTGTTGCGCGGCATTAAATTGTTTTCGAATAGGCGCCCCTATCTTTGCGGCGTCGAAAAGCTTTGCGAACACGGCTTTTCCGAGAGCAACGAGTTTCAGAACAAGGTTTAGCGCATGGTCTTTGGGTCGTGCGCTTGCAGCGCTTCAACGAGCGAATGTGCTATCTTCAACAAAAAGTAATCTAGAACACAGCAAAATCATTGATCTTTTGACACGTGCTTCATCAAGAAGGGCAAGTTGGACCACTACTGTACAGTGTTTATAATAAATTGCGTTATGTTAAGCTCTGAATTAAATTTCGGCCGACGTAGGGAGGAGACGGGCATCTCACTAGCAGCGAGTTGCGCTTCTGTTAGGCCTGGCGGCCTTCAAGTGCAGCTGCCGATCTTATAAATAAGAATGATTTATCGCTTGCAGTTTACGTGAAATAAGTGAAAGCGAAAGCCTACGACATCGTGCCTAGCTTTTTATGGCTGCAGGTTAACGAGGACTGAGGTCGAATGTAGTACAAGGCGAAAGCCGTCACGTCGACAGATGTCGCCATATGTATTGGCGGAAAAAATTGCGTGAAGTTTAGTTTCGGAGCGCTATTTTCGTGAAGTAGTGTCGCCGACTAAAACGCTAAACTCTCTTTGCGTCTCGCGCATGGACAGTAGCACTGATCATGTTTCCTCGGGGCCACAAATCGTCTGGGGCCCCTGTTCTAAAACTCTATAATGTCGCTTTTAGAAAGCGCAACTGAACCTTCAATTTCTCTTGCACAGTCATCGGTCGTGACCAGCGTGCACAAGTCCTAACATCAGGTAGGGAATAGTTGTGCAACAAGCGTAGCGTGATAGATACTCTACTTATTGTGGACTTAATAAAAGACTTTTCACGGAGAGGACGTGCGATCCTTTGAGTGCGCCCATACTTGCCATGGTGTAGGCTTTTTTATTGGCCAATCCAATATCAAAGGGCTACGTGTTCATGAAAGCGACTCTTAGCCACAGACGGCGTAGAAGAGTGGAGTATCTTTCACGAAAAAGGGAGCCGCAGTTCAGTTTTCAGTTTCAGTTTCAGTTTATTATTCTTTGAATATAATGAATTGGGGGGGTAAGATACAATATACAGACCAGGGTCCCAAAGTCAAAGACTGCAACGGGACCCTCGGTTAATAATAAGAATGTAGAGATGTATTAAAGAAGAGCAAGCTAACTAGTAGAAACAAACACAATCGCGAAAATACAACATAGAAAAATAAAATAAATCAAACCAAATTGTATGTACACAAGCCTATATTGCATAAAAAGATCAATACACACAAATGGCAAATGTAGTATGATGAATGATGTAAACTTAGTTACACATAAAAAACAGCTTAAGGGCATGTCTAAATGTATGAAAGGATAAAGATTTAATGCTGATGGGCAAACCATACCACAGTTTTATAGCAGCGAATGATGTCATTTTTCCATAGTTAGAATGAACCATAGGTAGTAGAAAATTGGAGTTACGTGCAAACCTGGTAATATTGTTATTGATGAGGTGCCTGGAATCCATGAATTGATATGAGAGCTGTTTAGTAAGTAATTTGTGACGAAGATGGGGGCAGCGTCACAGAGGCTTCAGGAGTCCTCCGTGCCCACGCATGGTGGTCCCACAGTGACTCCTCCCGCCCCCGTGGTGGAAGCAGCTGACGCTGCTCCATTCTCTTCAAAGGCCCTGCAGACACCATTCCCGCAGGGCCCTAAGATCAAGCGAACTACAGGGCCCGAGACACGTGTCCCGGCGCCAAACTCTCGGTCCTCCAGCGCCTCAGAGAGAGCGATGGAAGTCGACGTAAAAACCCCGGTGTCATCGACACCGAAGGACAAGCGCTCTATCCAGCGCGGAAAGAGGGACAAAGTCCCAATAACCCCTCTAAATAAGAAAGCGATAACTTGAAGGTTATCGCTCCTTTGTTTTAGCAATTCTAAATCCATGTCATCTAACATATCACGTCTTATTCTTTCTGTAGTGCCATTGCTTACCCTTCAATATCAATATGGCTTTTATTATTCATTGGAATTGTAGAGGTATCATGCACAATCTAAGTGACATCAAAGACATCATCAACAGCTTTTCACCAGTTGCAGTGTGTCTCCAGGAAACAAATCTCGTTGCAAAAGATAGTCACATTCTCAAAGGTTTCACTGTTGTCCGAAGGGATCGCGAATGTTCCAGTCGTTTTTCAGTTGGAGTGGCTATAGTTGTGCAGATATTATTTTATCCAATGATATCTGCCTTTTAAATTCAGGTACCCCGACCTAATTTACACCAACTTCACGCACTTTTATTTGTCTAGATTTAGCTTTTTGCTCACCATCTCTTTTTATTGATCTTAAATGGGAGGCCCTCGACACGTCATATGATAGGGAACACTTGCTCGCAGTCATGAAACTCTTATCATCACCACCAACCTTAAGTACTAGGCCACGCCGATGGAAATTTCGGCTCGCTAACTGGCCGGTTTTTACGGAGAATTCGAAACTGGAAGATGTCTTTTCGCCAGACCTAAGCGTTCATGAACTTAACAAAAAATTCACTGATGTAATAATCTCAGCGGTAGAAAAGGCGATACCCCAGTCATCGGGTATTACGCGCAAGAAGCTAAACCCCTGGTGGACGAAGGAGTGTACCGACGCTAAAAAAGAACAAAATAAGGCCTGGGGAATCCTTCGGAGGTACCCCACCTATAGCGACTTCCTAAACTTCAAACAAGCCAAAGCCAAAGCACGATTCATTCGAAGACAGACTGAAAAATCATCATGGCAAAAATATATATCTTCAATTAATAGTACGGTCACATCGAAACGAATCTGGGACCAGGTGAGGAAATTTAGAGGAGAGTGCTCATCTTACACAATACCACTACTTACATGTACAGGCACACAAACAATACTACAGGACCAGGCCAACTCATTAGCTGAACACATTTACAACATCTCATGCTCAGCACACTATTCAAATTCATTCTTAAAATATAAAGAATCGACGGAGCAACACGGACTTCCCAGCACTGGGGCTTCAGCTGCATTGTATAATAACCCCCTCCCAATCCATGAATTGAAGAGAGTTCTCTCTGCCGGTAAAAAAAACGGCAGCAGGTCTTGACCGTGTCCACTACACAATGCTGGCATACCTATCTCAAGCATCGGCAGAGGCACTTCTTAAATTTTTCAATGAGATTTGGGAGTCTGGGGTAATGCCTACAGATTGGAAAAAATGCGGTAGTGCCTTTTCTAAAATCTGGTAAAGGAGAGGAGGAGACATAGGAGAGGAAAGACAGGGAGGTTAGCCAGTGTAAGTACCGGCTGGCTACGCTGTGCTGGGGAAAGGGGTAAAGGGAATAAAAGGAGAAAGAAGAAGAAGAGGAAAAAAAATGGAAAAAGAAGAAAATTCACACAGTAACGCGAAACTACGCGCTACAACGTTCAAAGGCGCTCGCACAATTCGCACGTCCTTAAAAACTTCAACAAAGCCCTTAAGGCCTTGAGTGCCGAAGCCCGTCTGGACCAATGTCCTAGAGCTTTTTCCTCTGTAAAGGGGCGATTGTCCAGTTTTGCGAGAGCGGTCACGAGCACTTTTCTTCGCACTTTGTAACGGGGACAGTCACAAAGGAGGTGTTCAATCGTCTCTTCGCAGCCGCAGGTGTCACAAGTAGGGCTGTCGGTCATTCCAATGCGGAATGAATAGGAGTTCGTGAATGCCACGCCGAGCCACAGGCGGCACAGAAGTGTTACTTCCGCTCATGGCAACCCTGGTGGTAGGCGGAGTTGCAGACGTGGATCCAATCTGTGGAGACGTGCGTTCGTGAATTCACTGGTGTTCCACAGATTCTGTGTAAGCTCGCGGGCGAGGAAGCGAAGATTTGTGGCTGCATCTGTTCTTGACAGCGGTATGGTCATAATATCGGCACCATCATGAGCCGACCGGGCAGCGTCATCGGCACTGTAATTTCCTGAAATTCCGCGGTGACCCGGTATCCACTGGTAGATGATGTTGTGTCCCTTGTTGATTGCGTGATGGTGGAGTAGTCGGATGTCTGCGACTAGTTGCTCATTTGGTCCATGGTTGAAAGGGGACATCAGACAATGAAGTACTGCCTTTGAGTCACATAAGATGGACCACGAATGTGATGATTTGTGAGCAATAAACTCCAGAGCAGCACGGATAGCTGCGATTTCTGCAGCCGTCGATGATGTAATGTGAGATGTCTTGAACTTGAGGGTGACACACTCTGCGGGAATCACCACTGCTCAAGCTGAACTATTAGAGGAGACAGAACCGTCCGTGTAAACGTGGATGCGTCCTCTGTGCTTTTCATGCAGCACTGAAAGCACGGTTTGTTTTGAGGGCGAAAGTTGACATCTCCGTTTTCTTTTTGATACCGGGAATAATAAGAAGAACCTGGAGTGGATGGACGCACCACAGCGGTTGAGATGGTCGTGCTGCAGGCGTGAAGTTTGTCGGTAAAGTTCCATGGTTGGCGGCAATAATCTTGCTAAACGCTGATCGAGGTCGAGAGGCAGGAAGGGAGGCGAGATGATGCGATGGAAGTCGGGCGAAGTGCCTGATATGCATCCTAAAGTGTCGACTTGAAGATACGTGTTGATGGGGTGGTCATGCGCGATGGCTATTGTTGCTGCCGTGGATGCACATCTGGGAAGACCTAGGCAAATTCGCAGAGCTTGAGCTTGTACAGATTGGAGGGCACGGAGGTTGGTCTTGCCTGTCCCACCCAGTACAGGTAAGCTATAGCGCAGGAGACCGAGAAACAGTGCGTTATAGAGTTGGAGCATCGCACTCACAGGTAATCTGGTAAAGCCGCAACATCAACTAGCAGCTATAGACCAATTGCATTAACAAGCTATCTAGCCAAATCCTATGAGAGCATCATAAACATAAGACTCATATTCATCCTTGAAACAAGACGCCTAATAGACATGCACTAGTGCGGATGCAGAAAGGGCTGCTCCACCACTGACCATCTCGTGCGACTAGAACAGGAAATACATGACGCGTTTCTACACAAACAATACAGTCTCACGGTTTTCTTCGATTTAGAAAGGGCGTGTGATACGACGTGGCGATATAGAATCTTGAGAGACCTGGCTGACCTGGGAATCCGCGGTAGAATGCTAAATTCTATGTGATTTCACGTTAAATAGAACATTTCATGTACGTCTCGGCACAATACTTTCACGCACATTTATAAAAGAAAAAGATGTTCTACAAGTTTGCATTCTTAGCAAGATACTTTTCATAGTAAAAATGAACTCTCTTAATAACATCATCCCATCCTCTTTTATGCACTCATTATATGTCGATGATTTGCAAGTGGCTTGCCGCGCTTCAGATCTACCCACTTGCGAAAGACAACTACAAATAGCGATAAATAATCTCACACAATGGGCTGACAAAAATGGTTTCCGTTTTTCAACACACAAAACTGTTACAGTTCTCTTTTCCCAGAAGCGAGGGTTACACTGCACTCCAGTTCTCACATTGTATTGTACACTGCTGGCAGTCAAAGGCTACAAATTTTCAGGCGTAACTTTTGACACAGAACTGAATTTCCTAGCCCACATTAACACAACAAAAATTAAAGCAAATAAAGCACTAAATATTATTAAGGTTTTATCACACAAGCACAGAGGATCTGACCAAACATTTCTATTACGTATATACCGGTCTCATGTACGTAGCATCCTCGACTATGGTAGTAGAGTTTATGGTGCAGCCAGGCAGTCCTACATTGAGTGACTTGATCCAGTTCACAATCTCGGCTTACGACTGGCGAGCGGTGCCTACAGAACATCGCCTGTCCAAAGTTTATACGTTGACTGCAATTAGCCCTCGTTACAGCACCGCAGAGCACTACTTACAGTTTCCTACACCATCACCACAACATATATCCCCACAACATTCCATCCATCACCATATTCCATCACCACAACATATATGCTACAGTATCGTAACAAAGTGCGAATCACGGGTACACTATACAAACAAATCGAACATGATTCGGCCACTTGTCTTAAGACACGAAGTATACTGTCAGACTTATGAAGTTCCTCGTGAGGTCCTGCAGGTTCCTCAAAGGCCACCAAGATTGCCCCCATGGTACAACTATTTATAGCTATGTGACTGGACACTAACAAATCTAAAGAAAAAAGACATTCTACAAGAACACATAATACAAGTGTTCCGAGCTATTTAAGAAAAATATAAAAATTACTCGGAATTTTACACTGACGGCTCCAAAACACAAGAATACGTAGGTGTGGGAAAAATAACGAAAAATTGGCAAAATAGCATTCAGATAAATAATTTTTCTTCAATCTTTACCGCCGAAGTTCATGCGATTTGGACAGCAGTAAAAAAGAAATACGACTGACAAGCAGATGAATAATATCATATATACCGATTCGTTAAGCGCAATCAGATCTGTAAACCCCAACTCCGCGTTTGAACCCCTGCTTGGCAATATCCTAAACATGTTGGCCTATAATGAATACGGAAGAACCATACGATTCTGCTGGGTCTCAGGCCATGTTGGGATACCAGCGAATGAAGCAGCAGATAGATACGCGTTCATGGCAGCGCACAAAGACATAACGCAAACAACACTTCCATGCAAAGACAGCATCCGAGCGATTCAGAAGGCCTTGGCATCAAAGTGTCAACTACAATGGGACTCTTGCATAAATAACAAGTTGCACACAATAAAACCCCTGCTTGGCGAGTGGAAGTCGTGCAGTCACCAGCAACGCTTCTATGAGGTGACCCTCTGTCGACTTCGAATAGGGCATACACACCTCACACACAATTTTCCACTTCAAAACGAAAACCCGCCAGCTTGCGAGAAGTACCATGAGCCACTCACAGTACCGCACAATATTATGACATGTCCAAACACTGAAACACAGACACGGAAGGTTTTACAGAATCACGATAACTTACACATACCTTTACACCCCGCCTGAAAACTCGGAGATGAACGGCTAGTGCCCTTCACTGACTTCTTGGCTTTTTAGAAGAAACCGGTTTTTTGCACAGACTTTAATCTAAGGCAGCTTTCGCTGCTTTAACATTTGATTTCTTAATATCTTGTGGCTGGCACAGCATGGCCTTATCGCTTTTGCGTCATTAAACCCAAATTAACTAACTTTTGCTTAATGAAGGCAAGGTGTTGAGAAAACTTAAGGATAGAATCTAATTTGATGCCCAAAAATGATACACAGTCGCAGACGGGAATGTGATGACCATCTAGAGCTATCTCAGGTCAGCCAGGTAGTATTCTTTGGCTAGAACGCAAAATCATGAATAGAACGGAAAATCATGAAAATCAGTTGACAAAGGAAGTGCGATTGCAGGCGGCGTAAAATTGAAAAAAAAGCATAAAACGCCCCTCTGCTCACTGGGAAGTGCATTTGCGGGGTCGGCTTGCCCAAAGTGTATCGCTATTTACGCAGGAGGTAAAAGTGCCTTGTCCGGAACCAATTGGATGGGCTATAGTAACCTTGTGAAAAGGTAGTGAGCAACGGAGGCCTGAGCAAGTGTGTCTCATTTAATTGTGGGCAGTTCGCGAGCTTGGCCCACCAGTGCACCTAGTACAGAAACGCGTGAGGTGAAAGGCAGAAGACCTGTAATTATCGTTCGTGGTACAAAAGTGCAACAAGGGAACTCCTTTGCAAACGTCTGTGTAATATCTTTGTCGGCTGTCTGGGATTTTATATGCTTCGCCAATTTGTGTCTTAACCCTATTCGAAATACCCCACCGCTGTGTATCAGTGGGCGTAGTGCTCTATGGCTGGGCATGAGGTCGTGGAATCCGCATTGCATTGGGAGGGGCATTGTAACACTGAGTGTGCCTAGTTTTAAGCGCACCTTAAAAACCTAAAATGGCTGAAGTAGTCGAGAGTACTGGTTCACAGTGATTCATTATAGCAGTTATGTTTCGTTTAGAAGTTGGACCCAGTAAATATGATTCGAAATCAGCTTGGGTGCAGTGAGAAGAATCCCCGTACAGTGAGAACTTTCGCTCCCACATCAAACATAAGAAAATAAAGATGCTTTTCCAGATACTAAGGTACCTGAGAACGATGCCCATCTTCTTGACTTGGCTCTCCACACTGTCGCCGCTGTATACACCATCTTGACACTTTTCCCTATGCAAAAAAAAAAAAAAAAGAATCCGAAGGAAAAGAACGCATGGGTTTGTGAAAATTTTGTATAACAGGTGTCCTGTTTTGTTTTCTATTTTGTCTTCGCAGTACGCAAGGAAAACGAGGTGATGTTCCGGATTCCGACACCACCACCTGCATTGCTGTCTTCCACGAGGTCAGCGGTCACAGCATTGCGAGAGAACACCACTATGGCCAGTCTCACGGCTGCCGGCTGAAGTCAACCCTGGCTTTGCCTCGCTTGGAATCTCAATTATATTCAGGGCTGGCAGGCTCGGGAGAGCCGCCGACCTTGGCTTGATCGGCCGGGCATGTCTTTGTGCCGTCCAGGATAGGCGCTCAGTGCCACCAGCTGCGGCAGGTGCTTTGATCACACTGAGAACGCGGTGGCATTGGATCGCTGTTTGATTGTGGCCACACAGCCTTCGTTTCTATTTGCCGTACTCATCGATGGCAATTAGAGGAGGCAATGCTCAGTGAGAAATTGTGGTTCTAGCACGGCAAGGTTGTAACTCGCTTTTCTTTTTCGCTGTGCTACGGATGATTGTCCAGACACTGTTAGCGTTCCGTGACATATGTTTTAAGGACAGTCTTCCTATCTAGCGGACGTATTGTGCACTCGCATAGTTACTGTCCAGCTGTGCAGCTATGTCGGACTGCTGGAAATACGATCTGGGTTATCCGACGAACCACTGAAGCATCTGTAGGTGGGCCGAGTCCTTGATGGCAATCAATTTTAGCCAATGAGAAGGAGAGATAACGGAGATAATTGTTGTCAGCCACTTGGAAGCACGGTCTACACGCTATATACTCCTCTGAACGTGCTTACTATCTTCGTACGAACAAAATGTGGCCTGTGGTGATGAAAGGAGTGTCGTTGTTGTTATTTTAACCATGTTGTAAGAACGGTCTCTTCACGTTTAGAGTTAGAGCATGTAACGACATCTCGTTTCTAATAACGGATATTGAGCCGCTTGACAGATGGGCTGCTGCACTTTTATCTGCAGCAGTAAGAAGGGTGCCAAGAACCGTGAATTGGTAAGGTCACGATCTAGAGTATGTCGCTTGAGCGTTCGGCTTTCTCTTTGCCGTAGTAAGACTGTAGCCAGCCATTAGTGGCTGAGTTGCAATGCCATGCTTGTTAGGAAAATAAATGACGCACGGTCTCGTGCATGTCATAAAGGAAGTAACTCTATCGTGCTTATTTATTCGTCATATCGACGATTACTGTTTCCTTGTTGTGACCGCTGTGGCTATTTGTTTTTCTTGCAGCAGTCTGAGAATAAAAAAACAGCTTCGGTGTCTTACGCAACTCACTGCATATTGGCGTAATGTTTAGGAAAACGGGGACTGAAATGCATCCATTGGTTGTTTGCAATTTTTTATAGAATCCCAGACGACGTTTATCGACCAAATTTTGCGTAGCGCTATGGCTATTACAGTTCAGCAAAGAGGTTTGATTTGAACTTGCTCAATTTGTTTCGAATTCGTCACAAGCGGACAGCATACATATCCTCATAATGACAACATAAACCATCAAAGACGTATTTTTTTCTGTAATGCTGAATGGGGTGTAAAACAATTACGAATAATGACGGCTCATAGAAGCAGTGGTTAGAATGTATGATTGTAATCAATTGTTGCAGTAATCTGCGTGTTTAAGACAGAACGATTTTGCAAATTTATGGTGGACACATTGAAAGATAAGCACAGTGTTTAATAGTATAGCTTATTGTCGGAAGGCATACTGCCTGTCGCGCACATCGTAACTGTGTACGAAAAAAAATATCGTGCTTTCCTATACTGGGTTGTAAGCTCGGGTCGAACTCCGATACCGCCTATTAGAGCACATGTAAAACGTAGAAATGATTTTCTGAGATAAACCCTGGACAGATATTAATAAGATTTGTTGCATTTGAGAAGAAAGCTGAAATTTAGTGACTGTAGGAAGATCAGTCGGGATTCAGGGTCAGAATTGTTCACAAGGATTGCCTAAAATTTGGAAGTTTTGAAAAAAAGAAATGCACGAAGTTTACAAATCCGTAACTGTGCACAGAAATCACATATCGCAGTTCTGTAAGGTACATTCATTAGAGCATCTAAAGCAGAGACATTCGGTATATTACATTACAGCCTATGTGAATTTGTTTACAACGTTTCTAGGAGTTTTTTCAAGTCTTATGCACAAATTAGCAATATACTTCATAACAATGCTTAATATATCATTCTTTCCCCCTTTAAGTGTATGTTTAAAGGGGCCCTGAAACAGTTCTCAAACATGGTAAAAAATGTTTGCTGATCTGTTAACGAGTCTACTATAAACATGTGAGCCAAATATTACTGCATTGCATTACTATCTCGTGTCAAAAACAGCAAAAAAAAAAATACACTTGCTCTCGTTTCCGCACTGTCGCCATAGACTCATCACATACAGCTGGATTCACAACAGCTATTGGCTGATTTCGTCATCGCAAGAATATTCTCAGTAATATAATTAATATTGATTTGAGTTAAATAAATAAACAAACATAGCTGCAATATAAAAAAAACTGAAAAACAATTTCATCGTTGCACTCCAAGTCCAAGCGCGACCATTGCCCCATGCTGCGTCTACTGTGCGTGTGCCTCTGAGATGAAAAGCTAGCGCACAAACGTGGAGGGGAGGGGGAGGGGAGGGAGACACATTGCTTGGTTGCGCTTCTTTGCCGTCTCCCCTGCGTAAACTTCCAGCTCGCTAGTGGAAATGAGAGAAGACAGAAAGCCACTGATTGTTCCGACTATTGCTTCTAACTTTTCTTGTGCTTGAAGGATTCGAAAAAAAATTTTGCGGTGGGACATTCGCAGACATTTAATAGTGATATAATTCTAGGATTTCATAGAAAAGTGTTTCGTGGCCCCTCTTAATCCAATTTACAGATTGTTGATGTGATATTTCACAGTGGAGTTAAGCAGTTGTAGACTTAATAGATCGTTCAAAAGACTGGACTGGTGGGCTTGTTGGTACTGCACAACTTGAGGTTAAGAGCAAGAGAGCAGGAGGACAACAAAATGGGAGCGCTGTGTCTTCGGGCGCCACTGTTGTCCTACGTACTCTCTTGCGCTTAACCTCAAGTTCAAAGAACGTTTTCTAAAATTCTGCAATTAAACAATATTGACAGCCTCATTAAACATTTGCTTCCTACAGTCACTGGATTTGAACTTTTGCTTTTATTTGTAATAAACCTAATAGAATTCGATGCGGTAAACGCCGAGAAAAACAATTTCTTCTTTCACATGCATTTTAGTAGCTCCATCTCCGGGACCTCTTATGGAATGCATGCAGAAGCAGTGAGGAACGCTTTTCTCAGATGAATAGTGTGTGGAGAGAGAACATGCAAGCATGTGACACTGCCCGCAGATTTAGCATCAATAATGTTTAGCTTATTGGGCTTCATTAACAAGCAGTGAACAACAAAAGAACACCACATACCGAGGTCTTTTCGCCGTGTGAAAAACAGGCATCACGCTTTTGAGGTACTGCATAAAACGCTGTCTTGGCACTCAATGATCATGCTGAGGGTTCAAATAAGAAACAAGGCACTATGTAAGGCCGGTTGGCGTTGCAGAGGTGCAAAGCTAGCGTAGTCTTATAACGTATTCGGCCCATACTTTGTTAGCGTAGCTTGACACCTCGCTAAACTTTCTTTTGCAGTCGGTTCCGAACAAAGCGACTGAAGGGAAACTAGAATGAATTTCGTGCTTCCGATTTTAAAAGGTGCTCAAAGTTTGATTTTTTGCGCTGGTGTGAAATATAAACGTGAACATTCGCGTGTAAAAGCAATTCTGGCAAAATCTAAATGCCGCTAACATGTTCTAGTAAGGTAGTAGTGACCACGCTATTTTGGGAACACTGAAGTGTTCACTCTCATGACTTACCAAGAGGTAATGGCTCGATGTGATCTGAACGTTTGCTGTTACTCTTTACTGTTTTTCTACGTTGTGAAAATCGTTTGTGGACATTGAAAAGCAATAAAGAAGAGTAATCGTGAGAAGGAATTTGTGTATTCTTGCTTCCATAGGCCTATTTTACCTGCCGTGGTGGCTTAGTCGTTCAGTAAACATGGCTTTGTGATGCTGATGATGGGGTTCACGGGCAAGATCTTAATATAAAATTTGTATATAAGGGTATTGTCACGTTGTAGTGACGGTGAAGAACAGACACACGCACACACAAAGAAAATTGCGAATCACGAAACTAAGTTTTTATAGGGCTAACCTGTGCCCACAAAAAGCAAGTGGCGCTCAAAGCACAACGATAGCGGCGATCACAGTCGACGATGGTCGAGATCTGATGAGCGCGCCGAGCGCGTAACCTTTCATGCATGACTCATCGAAGGTTCCATCTAAGTCGTTGGTAACCCGCGTGCCTTCCAGAAAGTACTACACAATTTGCGTCACGCATACAGTCAGATTAAACGAGGTTCGGTGACACCAGACAACGGATAGAACCATCGATAACATTCGCGAAACTTTCGATACATACAGGCGCGTCCAGCGCCGACCCATAATCTTTATTTGTTAGCCGGTGAAAAGAGGTCATTGGAGAAAGATCAACAGGTACCTGTCAGTGATGTATATAAAAAGCATATCTGAACCTGAATGAAAAAGAGTGACTCTATAAGCTATCTAAACGATGTTCCTAAGTTCCTGTTCAACAAGAGATACATTTTGTTAAGAAAGTGTTTATCGTAGCTGCTTACACCGTGATCATGTGCTTTTCTTTCTCGCTACGGGCGATCATCGCGCACCGCGCTGCGACAGTCGGGTCTGCTGCTAAGAAAGCGCCAGCACTTTTTTTTTCATTCAACATGAGAAAGAGGCCATGCGGTACGTTTCACAGCAGTGAGCTGTTAGTAGTTCTTCCATGTGTATTCGCAATCAACTTGCAAACTGTATTTCCTTTGGTCTTGTGTGCACGTGGTTTGACGCGCACATAGCTCATTCAATTTACATGATGGCTTCAAGCAAAAGGACCCACCGAAGTAGTGAAAGCCGAATGAAATTACTGATGACAGAGCTCGATTTGCTGCACTCAATTACCGAGAAACATAACCATTGAACTACTGCGAAGAAATGTCGAAGGGCTCGAAGCACTGCGGAGTCGCAGGCTTGGGCAATGAACTGAAAAAGTGTCAACTTATTACGAGCCAAAGGTCCTTTTTTGGGAACTCTATTTAAGGAGAGTCGGTACTTAAACAGCGCGATTGCTACTTTTCTTCTGTAGCGTGTAAGTTGAGCTCGTACGTTCATAACAACAACTATTATAAAAAATAAAACAGAGACCTTATCGCTGAGAATGCTAGTGTGCGAAAACGTAAATTTTCACTCAGTTTAAATGTTGAAACGATACCAAGTGCCCAGGGAACCTACATTTTCTCATATTATTCTTCGCATTATATAAATGTTCGTAAGCAGTTTCAAATTTGATCTGTCTTGAGTGCCACGATGCCAGCCCAACACCCGTGTCTCGGACCCTGGAGATACGCAAAACAGAAGCAAACACGTACACATTGATACTTATTCCTAAATATGGTCTATCCGAAGCATGTACACTTGCTGAAATTCTCTTACAAGGAGTGTGATATTTCTTGGAGCGCAAAATAAGGTGCTCTACTTCTTCGTCAGCCTCATCACAGGAGCGTGTAGAGCTGTCACTTTTTTCTCATTTTTCTATGGCCATTCCCAGCCGTAGCCTTCGAATTGTTGTTTCAACATAGTGGATAGTTTTAAACGGTAAAATTGCATCGTATGACAGGCTGTTTGTTATATAACCGGCTGCTTTATGCGCCATTGACGGACCAAGTTTCCTTGGACAACCGACTTCGTCGTTTGTTTTAAAAAAAATATGCTAAGACCGTTTAAATGATGGTTGGCGTAAAAAAATAGCTGTACATTTCTAGAAAGGTATCTGGATTATTGGAACGATGCTCTTGAATGTGTAGGTGTACTGCAATGAAACCATTATTTTACGAAGCGTTTGTTTATTGTTTAATCCTGCAGAGAACAGAGCCGTTAATCGGCTTATCTGGTCACAATACTATATGTAGCTATGAATATAAGCAGATTCATCACATCTCTGTAATCGCCAGAGGCATGAAAGCAGGTTTGAAATGGGAACTGCAAGCTTTCAGGTCCAGCAAGGCTCTGGGCATGACAACGCGGCACATCTGAAAGAGCTATATTAGTTAGCCTTCTATGGTGAATCCACTCCACAACATGGTTACTCGCGAGCATGTGCTGTTTGAATCGGCGCCTTTGTATCGATGCTACAAGTCCTACCGCAACCGACAACGAACCACCGACCGCCAATAACATGTGAACGAAAACAAACACAAAAACAACGAGAGAAAGACATACTCAGCGGCTTACATTGGTAAGCTGGTGGACGCGGTGCAACTGCAGTAAACCACGCAAAATATATACAAGTAGCACGCAAACGTTGTACTTCACTTTTATGCAACTGAAGAACGACGCCATTCACGAAGCCTGTCTATGATTTTGGGACCTCAACTGCTATCTCCACCAGTCCGCAGCAAGTATGCAGCTGAGGAAGAAGTGCAGCTGCCGAGGCTAATCAGGTACAAGAGCGGCTATCGTGGAAACGTTTTACGGCTTCGAGGACAACATCAGCAGTGGTCACTGATACCCTGTAGCGGTGCGACGGCACAAAGCGATGTCGTTCAACTGCCACCGTTGCGGAGGGGCAAGGCAGCAATGGGGACATGCAGGCGTGGCCACGGCCGCCATTACCGCAGCATGGCTTCGGAACCAACGAGCCTGTGAGCCAGCCTCGAGCCGCCAGGGTCTCCTACATTCGACCGCCAACACTCGTCCTGGAAGCGACAAGGAAAGCTGAGAGCATGTCAGACGAAGCAAGCTGTGCGAAAAAAGGTGAGAGTGGAAGATCAGATTGACCACATTAATGAGAAAACGTGACCCTTAGCGAAGATGAAATTTAATGTGACGAGGAGGCAGATCCTTTCACTCTTGGGATGCATATAAAGAAAGGAGGTTCGAGGGAATTCCTGTGGTATTCCGACAAATTGAAGAAATGAAAACGTTTCGGAAAGTGAACCCAAATGTTGTAGCCTCAGAAATCGTTGCGCTAGCAAAAGAGAATGTAGGTTCTTTCCTAGTGAACAAAGACAGAAGTTTCTCAGTCACTGTGAGCTCACTCGCCTCAGCCAAGAGGTTGTTGTCATGTGTTCAGGTGGCTGGCTTACTAGTGAAGCCATTTATTCTGGAGTCATACACAAGAAATGTTGGCAAAATCAGAACCGTACCTCTAGAATACACAGAAGAACAATTCACATAGTATTTAAAAGAGGCAGGAGTGGCATCAGCTAAACGACAGACCCGTTACATACGTCAAGAACATGGCACCATTGAATCGCGCCCTGTGAGAAGTGTAATTTCGCAATTTCGCTATGACCAACCAATCTCAGAGCGAGTATATCTTGGCTTCACTAGCCATACAGTAGAGGAATATCTGGGGCCAGCCAAACGCTGTTACAACTAGCAGAGATTTTCTTACTTAGCGAAAAACTGCTGAGGAACAAAGCGCTGCAATATATGTGCAGAAGAACACCATCATAGGACTGCAAGTATACAAGATAGCCTAAGTGCGCGCATTGCAACGGGCCCCACAATGCATCATTTCCTGGATGCCCACAGAATAAAGCAGCCTCTTCAATATCAACACGACATTATCTATGGTTGCACACAACAGCGTGGTGCACCGGAACCAAACATGAATACGATGAAATCAGCGCAACCAGCTCGACCCAAGCGCCTAAGCATGAGGACACTTCTAGGCAATATGCAAAAGTTTCAAGGGGACCACAACACCGAGGGCAAAGTTTTGGGCCAACATCAAGCTCGACAAAAGGCTCCGGAGGGACTTCGTCAGAAGAGCAACCACATGGCTAACATGCGACATAATACGAGCACATCGCAACGAGTAAGTGTAACGAAACAGCCGCGCTAGTCTGCGTCTATTGCTAAACTTGTCATACCAATGTTCTTCTTTGCTTTAAAAGCCATACTTGCCGCGATTACAAAGCCCAATAACCTCCCGGAGGTGAAGGCAGTATTGTCGGTGGAACAAGTGATGTCGCAAAACACTACATCAGCCACTGCGCGGCCGGGACATTAATAATTGCTATCAAAATGTCGCGATATTCCAGTGAAACGCGAATAGTCTTCGCTCTAAGTGCGCGGATATTAGAAATCTGGTGACTCAGTTCTCCTTTCCAGTGTTATGTATTACAGAAGTCGGTGTATTCAACGATTTTAGACTAGCTAACTACATTGTGTATACGTCCTCTCGATCTTCAGGACTAAGCAGAGCGATGATCTGTGTTCGAAGAGACCTGCTGTCAGTCTTACTAAGTGTCGCAGCGTCAGACATCCCAGAATACTTAGCATGTGAAGTTCAGTTTGGCTGAGTAAATATAACTATAGTCAGTAATTATCTACAACCCTCTACAAATATTTCGCTTTGCACATTGACAGGCCTCTTTTAGAAATACACAAAAGATGTAATATTTTGCGGGGATTTCAATGCGCGCAATGACAGGTGGGGAAGCGCCTACTGTTACCGTCGTGGAAATGACCTAGAAAAGGCAATTCAGAAGAGTGGTCTGTGTTTGTTGAATGACGGCTCAGTGACATTCCGACGGTGCATTAAATACTCCAGCTGCCTAGAACCTCACGTTCTGCTCAAATGATATTGCATGTGGAGCAATACGGAGAACAGAAATTGAAACAAGGAGTAGCGATCATTTTCCTATTCTTACAGAATTCCAGACTATGATTTTCGACTTATCGGCGCTCTACAAGGATAACAAATTGGCAGGCATTTCGATATCACATTACAAGTCAAGCTGATGCGGTAACTGATACAGACAGCCTATCCTGCCTGCCACCTTGAATTATTCACAATATGTAAATGACTTGTGCATATGGGCATCTGACTCGAATACTCAAGCCGTTCAGCAAAAGCTACAAGCTGGCCTGACACTAGTTAACGATTTCTTGAAAAGCAGAGATATGATTACTTCACATGAGAAAACTGCTGTACTTCCTTTTACAAGGAAATGCCTCAAGAGATTCCAGCTCGTGCTAGACTCTCAGCGTCTGCAACTTGTGCGACAACACAAGTTCTTGGCTATTATCATAGACAGACGGCTATGATGGGCGGGCTCCCCAAATAAGAGCTTTAGAGAAGAAAGTCAACTCCCTAATCAACATTCTTCGTTAATTTGCTGGAGTGTGATGGGACAGTTCAACGTCTTCCTTACTATGCATTCAGTCGGCAATCATTAGACAAAGAATAGCATACTCTGCTCCTGTGCTACATAGAATATCCTGTAATCTAGAGCAAGCAATTAAAAGATTGCTGGCCAGAAGCCTTTGCATATGTCTTGGTGTTCCGCGTGCACCTGCCAGTGCTTTGGTAATGGTTAGTCTCACCAACCAACTTTTCTTACACTAACGTTTACGTAAACCTGTCAGTTTTTTCGTTTGGCTACACGACACGCTAATCATCAACTTCACGCACCTTCAGGATAGAACCACTTCACTCATACAAGCCGAAATACGGTGGTGCGAAAGCTTACTGCCTGCTTATAAATACTAGCCTACTCAGGCAACTTACCCCTATGGCGACTATCAATTCCAAAAATAGTCACTTCAATTCCTGGAGTAGGTCGCAAATATGATATGCGCGTAGTTGCGATAAAGCAATTAACTTTATCCCATCTTTATACTAAGTACTTAGATCGCATTCACGTGTATACCGATGAATCATGCTGGAAACACAGCTCTACATCTGCATTTTATATACCTGCATACCAAGAGAAAAGAGCTTGTAAGCTTTGCCAATTTACAACGTCCACAACGGCAGAACTTTACGCCATAATTTCTGCATTACGTTAAATATGTGAGCAGTCAAAACCACTTTGCTGGGTAATTCTGAGTGACTCAGAAGCCTCAGTGCTGTGCCTAAACGAAATCAGTTTAAGGAAAGCAAACAGCACATTGACATACGAAATACAGAACACACATGCCATAGCGAAAGATCTACGACATGACATAACTTTCCAGTGGATTCCAAGTCACTGGACCCGAAATGGCGGCCAATGACAGGATAATAGCTTCACTGTAAAACAGCGCACATCAATGGCCGCTAGAGGTAGTAGTGACAATTCGTCCTTTTGATGAGCCGCGCGTGTCATGCCATCAATAGTGACACTCCCTTTACTTTCACAGTGATCTGGGATCTCCTGGAAAATTATGTCATGATGAAGATCCTCTGTCATAAAGTAGGCCTCCTGTATTTTATAAAATGGGTTGCTTACATTTCCTAAGGTGACTTTTTTTATGCGCAACAATGAGCCTTGCAAATCCCTCCGTACTACCGAGCAAACAGGCCTGACTGTATGGATATGAAGCGTAAAGCAGGAACTATTTCGAAGAGCTCTGTCGTTGTAGAGGTTGTAAATTGACACAGCTTAAAGCTCTTATCTCTGGGTATGCCAGTTTAAAGAACGCCATTTTAGAGATTATATTCCGACGTGAACCGTCGGTATACACATGAATGTGATCCACATATGAAATGTAGAGTTGCGAGACAGTTAATTGTTTACCTGCAAATAGCGGCACATGACACATAAGAGCTATTCTACGAATTGAAGTTATGTATTATGGATTGTGAGTAACCACACCCATTGCAAAACGCCCGCAGACCAATATTCATGAACCGACAGAAGGTTCCTGCATCATGCTCTAACTTCACGCAGGAGTGCCGCGACTATCTGCTGAATACGTCGACAAATGGGGTGGTTGGCATGCTGTGTGGCCAAACGAAAATAGTCGCGGAAGATCCGAGTAAGTCTCATTGCATGGAAAGTTAACTGGCGATTAGTCACCAATTACCAAAGCGCTGCCAGACGTGCGATGTACGCACAGACGTATGCGAAAGCTGCTAGCTACTAGTCGTGGAAGGGTTTCTTTAAAGTTACGGGATATTGCATGTAGGACAGTAACAAAATATGCTATATCTTGTCTAATAAACAAAGAGTAAGTTCTTATTCACGATGTGTTTTACTTCCGCATCAACTCCTCGAAATCGTCGAAGAATGTTGAGAAGAAAGTTGGTCTCCTTTAATGCCTTGTTACCTGTGGGGCCGATGAAAACCGCCTGCCAAGGACAACGCCCAAGAACTTGCATTGTCAAACAACTTGGAAGCGCTGAGAATGTGGCTCTAGATGAAACTTGTTGAAGCATTTTCTTGTAAAAGGAAGTACAGTTATTTTGTCATGTAAAGATTCATATCTCTTTTTTTTCAGAAGTTTGTTAATTATTGTGAGGCCTCTTTGTAGTTTCTGCTGAACGGCTTGAGTATTGGTGTCAGATGTGCGCAATTTGTCTATGTAAAAGAAATAATGCAGAAAAATGGACAAATATAAAGTGACTCAGCCATGACATGATTAAATAGAAATGGCCAGAGTGTACTTCCTTGTGGAACGCTGGGCTCACTTTACGCTTCTTGTTTTTACCGTCAGCAGTGTTAACACGTAATTTTCTGTCGCTTCAAATATCGCAATCTGTTTCAGTGTTCGATCGGCTGTGCCTAATTGGAATGACGTATGCAGAAAATGCGGATGGCTCACTGCGGTAAATTCCGGCTTGATCTCGAAATACACCGCAACGGTTATGCTAGCGCAAGTCCTTTCCTAATCTGCATACGTTACAAGATTCAAAATAGCATTCATCGTACGCCAGCGCCTGCAATGCCTCCAATACTTTGGGGTAGCGGACGGGTGCATTTCGTCCCATACTGTAGTCTAGCATCGATTATCCTCTCCATCACATTACACACGTTGCTTGCCAGGCTTACAAAGTGAAAGGAATTCCCCCCTCCCCCCCAAAAAAGATAATGTACCAAGCACGCGAACGTGTTTCTCACACCACAAGGCTTTCATCGCGGTCCTGGAATAATAAACAAGAGAAACAGTATACTAAGCGTGCCACAGATACTTGTCCACGTGTCCTTAATTAAAATTCTGGCCTATTCTAGATACAATATGTTCGACGAGTTTTGTGCAACAACTGAAATGATTTTACAGACTATCTCTGGAGGTAGGCACGCAGAGAACGACATGAAAATGTTTATATATTGAATAGAGCCTGCTTAGATATTAGTAATTTTGTTCAATTGGACTGATCCACACCTAAGGCTTAGTGAAAGAACGTTCCGTGGATAGTGTACACTGCGGTGAACATCTGAGGCAAATTTCACACTCATGCATGGCGCGTGAGGCTTAGAAGCGGAGCGCGAAGTCGCCGTTTTCTTAACCACTTTCTTTTCAACAGAGGCCTTCTCCTCACCCGTGCCGGGGCTGCCGGCATCTGCCCTTTGGCGTCAGCGGGCACATTCCCATAGAGCGATGTCATTGGCCGATGGCCGATAGTTGGCATCAACGAAGAAGCGCGCTTTGATCAGTGTAATTCTTCCTGTTGTTGCTGTGTGTATGTAACAACGCAGTTTGCTGAACAGGCTGAAGGAAACGGAAATCTGCGTTTTGACTTTCGGTAAAAAATTAAATTATGGGGTTTTACGTGCCAAAACCACTTTCTGATTATGAGGCACGCCGTAGTGGAGGACTCCGGAAATTTGGGCCACCTGGGGTTCTTTAACGTGCACCTAAATCTAAGTACACGGGTGTTTTCGCATTTCGCCCCCATCGAAATTCGGCTGCCGTGGCCGGGATTCGATCCCGCGACCTCGTGCTCAGCAGCCTAACACCATAGCCACTGAGCAACCACGGCGGGTTGACTTTCGGTAGTAATTAGGTACCTCAGGAAGAAGTCTGCTACGTTTGATTTGGCCACAATGCTTACCCGTGTAGTAGCCGTCATGTCTCACTCATTTCTATTATATTTACTTTCTCAACTAGCCTCTAACCATGCGAAACTTAAGCTCACACTGCACGTAGGCTTGCCAGCACGCGCACATTCCTGCCCACTCCTGGCCATCCTGGCTCACTGCGAGTTTTAGGAAACATCGCTTCGTAGTAAGTAAGCTATTGGTAGCGCTTCAAAATACGCAGTTTGGATGTGGATATTATCCATCGTGCAAGCTGGTCCAGGATGATGCCGGTCGGCACCACGTAGCGCGGCCAGACTGGAGCACATGAGCGCACACTCCAGCCCTGTCGTACACACTGCTGTTGACCCCTACATGTGAATGTATCTTCGGTCTATTGCGTAACCTAGATACCGCGGCCGCCGCAAGGTGCCGTGACGAGCCCGCTTACTTAGAACGTCTTAATTCCGAGGCAGCCGGCGCTGCTATTGAGGAACCCTAGCTCGCCGAACTCGCTGTGGCTAGCTGAGGACTACCGCATGACCTGATTGGTCTCGGTAGGTAACGTGGTTCCCAGCACGCGGTGAGCCAGCACAAGCCCCAACATCAGGTCGTCTGCTTCCCGAGTTGCACACCTTCGAGGTGTGCCGCCATCTCGGCACAGTGGTCGAAACTCGTTAGAGATAATTTCAACGAGAGTATGGAGCGCGGCATCGATCGCTTCAAAGGCGCATATAGCCCGGCGCTTCGAGCATGCCAGGCAGCGGCCTTGGGTACGTGACGTCGCTGACGCCAGGATTGCCTAAATTTGCACGCTGCATATATCGGCGATTTCAACACGGTCCGCAGCAGTGCAGTGATCAGTTACTGCAGCTGCGCACGCTTGGTGAGCGAGCGCATTTGTATTTGGCGAAGGTACATTCTTATCACGCTTGATTCAGCGCATCTGAACTGTATGCCAGCATGCTGCCGGTCATCCAAGCTAGTGCACGATGCACTCTGGTCTAGCGGCTCTGGCAAGGTCAAATATCTGGTAACGGAACTTCCATGGAAGCCCATGGCATTTAAAATATGGTCGTTCATGGTGGTTTATAGTGGTTCGGGGTTGTTCATGGGGCTTAGCCTTATCTGTGTGACGAGGGAACACCTCCAGTGAAACAAAAAAGTAAAGTGATGCGATATATGTTAAAAAAAGGAGCGACGTCGTTGTAGTTGTCAGTGGTGCTAAATTTATTTTTGGTAGCCTGCCATTAGGGAACTATTTTAGAATGTCTCGCAATTCGACGCGATGGTCATTTCGAGCATTTTGCGTGGAAAATAATGCAGGGAAACGCCAGCCATGCGAGTGTCGCGATTGCACCTATGCATCCATTGTTTCTTTGTGGGGCGAAGAAAGCTTTCTGTGTAGTGTCCCGGTCGCATCGTCGGACGCGAAGCCACATGAAAGCAGATAAGTGAAAACTCATCTCGCGATCTAACTCACTGCTTTTGACTAAACATGTTACCCACAACGAAATACATCTTGCAAGCACGCCACCAGAACTTTAACAAACGTTGACAAGCTAAACAACACAACATGCATAGAGGGGCCTATAGTAGCAGCTGAACTTTACGAGTGCTCCTGTCTGGGCTTGCTACACAAGATGCAGTGCGTAGGAACTGACAGCGGCGTGAACAGCATCTTGTAGCGCGGGCGCTGAAAAACAACGGCGCATTCCTAATTATTACCTAAAGAATTATTTTCTTTTCTCGCGTCATCTTACCCCCTATCACGAAATCACGTAACATTACAGACACAGCAGGAGGAAATTCCCTCCCCCCAGTCCGAAACTGAACAGGGCTCAGGCCGTTACTTTCGGACTCTTACAGACGAGATCCTACCTCACCCCCAGAGCGCTCAGTTGGATAGACCCTAACTTCCCGCAGTCGTGCTCCAAATGCTGTCACGCATGCGGCTCCTTCGACCACATGCTCTGGCTGTGCTGGTACAACGCGGGCTCCAAACTTCAATACAAGTTCAAGTGGGACGCATTGCTGAAGAGCCTGGAATTCACACGCCAACTACCGGCCGTCCAGAGGGCCCGCGACGTCGCAGAGAGTCACCACCTTCCGGCCCCGTCGTCGGCGGAGCCACTAACTTAATTGGGGAGCCGAAATCAAGTTCCCCAGGACACTTCAATAAAGTTCTTGTCAATTGTCGATTTTCTTGCCGCATATATATTATTATAAAATTGATTAGAAATTTCATTTTATTTTCATAAATTCAAGCTATGTCTTGTTTTTTATTAAAAATAGTTTTTATCTAACAATGGTAACTCTCTTCTCACCAAGTCGCACTTCGATAACTGCTTCCACAACTACTCTTGCTGGTGTCCGTGACAGGTTGTTCTGGATCGCTTTTCTCCCGAAGCTTCGCAACCCATTTGAGTCAACCTTTGCTTTGGCGCAAGACAGAACGTTTTTTATTCCCGCGCCAGCCACACCTAAACGCAACGAACGCTGTCAGTCGCGCTGACTTCGCCAAACGCTAGACTGCATAGCGTCGAATTTTTACCGGCGTAGCGTTACTGAGCCGCGGGTGGCGCGCCTAGGTGTTGCGCCAGACTATATCCGCGTTTTTAGCCAATGTGCGCGCTGCCGACATACTCGCCATAGCGAACATAGAAAGGACGTTTCGTTCTACCCCTCAGAAATTCTTTGATGTCGTAGATATAAGTCCGAAAGGCAATGAGCCACTCATGCCATCTGCTGTGAGAAGACCCAGCCACACGTAGCTATCTAGCACAGTGTAGCAAGGCTAAGGGATGACACACCCGAGGAAACGCCGTGAACTCAACCTTAAGTTGAGGGATAGCCTCAGAGCTTGGCGCTTCGTAGGCACCAAGATCTGAAGTAGTAAGTTCTAAGTGAATATATGAAAATAAATTTGAAATGCGTGCCACGGTGACGTTCAGTAGGAGGAATGTTGCGAGATCGTCCCGCTCCGCTGTAGCCATTGAAGTGCAAGACATTGAAGACGGGCACCGCCAACGCGGTCAAAGGCTATCTTTCATTGTAAATAAATCCGCTTCTGCTAAACACATTGAGGTACATCTTGCTGCAACGTGTTTCAGAAATAGTCTAACTTCAAATGCATTTCTCTACTACGATAAATAGTACTTTCGCGAAATTTCTGATGGTCTTCGTGAAAATTTCTGCAAGACTGACTTCGTCGTAGTGGTTTCCTCAGATTGATGTATGTAACGATTCCAACGTTAGGTAGAAGTGTTCTTTGCAAAAGCTTATCGAAAATCAATAAGTGAGATCTGTCGGCTTGCCTACGTTTAGACAGATGGGCGTATGTTTGTCTTTGGCCCTTTGACAAGGATAGGTGCACCTATCGAAACGTAGACCAGTATTTCTGAGGAACCTTAGCCCGTTTTGTAAGCTGCAAAAGCTTACATGTCTCTAGAGGCATGCATTCTTATTAAGCATATACTAGAACGCACCAGGGACAACTTAAGCTGTTTTTGATATTCCTCGCCTCTCATGGACGAGTGGTGTCTACAGGCAATACAACGAGAAATTCTTTTTGCGGAGTTACAGATTTGTGCACGGAGTTTCTGGCAAAATATATTCGGCCAACACCGCATAACGGGCAGAAAGCGTCATTTGAAGGTGGAACAGAACAGGATTGGCACGTGACTTACATGCTTTCGACAGCACGGTCAGTAAAGAAGAACTCGTGCAAGCCTCTCGATTTCTGTG
This sequence comes from Dermacentor andersoni, assembly GCF_023375885.2. Taxonomy (NCBI): domain Eukaryota; kingdom Metazoa; phylum Arthropoda; class Arachnida; order Ixodida; family Ixodidae; genus Dermacentor; species Dermacentor andersoni. The sequence goes on along the minus strand of NC_092818.1, from coordinate 98,326,898 downwards.
GCATCACGCAGTTGACGTAGAGTAAATGCAATGCGCACCTATGTTTCGCATAAAATGGGAAATGCCTTTACAATTTCCACACGAAGCCATAGGTGGCTTGAGGTGAAGCTTCCTTTCCGTATTCTGCCTAATATGTGCCCACCTATTGCCGAAAACTTTTCGGCAAAAAAGTTTTTGTTCTTGAACTTCATTATTTTCGGTGGATTTTCATAATCAAATAACAAATAAAATTATTTTTTTTTAGTATTTCTACGTCTCGTCCGTAAAGGGTCTACACAATATTTATTAATAAAGGCCTTAACCAATTCGCCTTTTCTTCTTTTATCATCCAAGCAAGGCAGCAGTCCCTTTGTCCCTTTGTCGAAGCGTTGGCTTCAGCGAAATTCCTTCCTCGACTACTGCTGATCACTTCTCCCATGTACTCAGATTTAGGTGCACGTTAAAGAACTGCAGGTAGTCCAAATTATTCCGGAGTCCCCCACTACAACGTGCTTCATAATAAAGTGGTGGTTTTGACACGTAAAACCTAAAAATTAATTTTTTTATTATATCTTTTCACATAACATTTGCGAGTCAAAAGAAGAAAAGCATTGTTATCAGTGGCGACCTGAGTGACTACTTTGACGAATTTTGTGCCGCATCTGAATTAATTTGTCAATATCAGTGGCGCTATAACGTAAGCGGAAGAAAGGATAGATGGGCAAGAAGAGCGCTATTTCGGTCGGTCTCCTCCGTCTTCCACTTCGCTTTTACGATGCGAACATTGACAGCTGTGCACCAGCAAACTCAACATCGTACTTTGATAAAATATATTTGCGTCTTGCGCAGAGGAAAACACCAATTCATTTTGCTGTTATAGTTTCGCTGTCGGTGCCATGCTTTCGGGAAGCACTTTTTGAAAGACCAAGAAGATTGATAGTTTACTCATGGCATGCATACAACAATATATATCCTATGCAACGTGCTGTTGTCGTGATCAATAAATCGCAGGAAAAGCTGTTGCACTTCTCGTGAACGGGGGGAAGGACATCACACAAATAGTCCTTCTTCGCCGCATAAACTTTCAAAGTCAAAGAACATCTAATACGGACTACGCATAAGCCGTTTCTTTCCCGGAGTGGTTCTCTCAGTCCATTCTTACTGCCAAGGAGACACTTCATTCCCGTGAGTATTTTCGCGGACGTTGTACAAAGTGTCCTCTTCATTCAGAACACGCAATGCTCTGGAATCCCACTGGAAGAGTGCTCTCAGCCACTTGTCTCTGCCCAGCACCTCCACCAAAAATGTTACGGGGGGAAGAGAGGTTTAAAATATTTTTGCAAGGTATTTTAAACGTGTCCACTAGAATACAAGGCATACAAGATGAACAGATAGTCCGCGCGACATCAGCAAGCGTCATCGTCTTCTGTACTGTTCTCAGTTTCGTCCCTGGCAGCACTTGGTAAAAATATTATGCCTCCGTGGAGATGGCTCACTTGAAGATCACTGTCATCGACCTTTGTCAACGTCACAATATCCTTCATAAGCACTGCCAGCGTGGACACTTGATATCTGGGACCGTTATTCGATGACAGATCATCTTCGGCAGGTTCTGCAACTATCCTTTGCTGTCCCGTACGGCCCTCACGCGCTCTTTGCTAGTCATGCAAACTGTCGCCCAAGTGATTGTACACTCGAAATAAAGATACCGAGAAAAAGATACACCAGCACTTTAGTCTCCTTATCTGCGTGGAATGCGAAAGCAGTATGGCTCTTCCATGCGATACTTTTGACTTTGTCAAGTGCTCGAATTGGGCAAAGTCAGTTTTCAGGGTGGGCCACTCAAATCTTTAGGGTGCGACAAGTCAATTTTGGAAGTGGGCCAGGTCGGTTTTTGAATGTGGGTCAATTCAATTTTCTAATTGGGCAAAGTATATTTAGGGGTGGGCCTCCCAAATTTTTGGGTGGGCCAAATCAATTTTGTAAGTAGGCCTCGCGGTTTTGAATATAGGTCAACTCAATTTTGAAATTGGACAAAAGCAATTTTTTGGGCGGTGTGGGCGAAGGCTCCAGTCAGACGCCGCGGCTGTTCACCGTGGGATTTCGCAGTCGTAGCCACAGCAGGTCCAGTGCCGGAAAGGTGTCATTACTTGGTCGCATGGGTTCTGGTACCATCAGATGTTAGCACCGGGAGCCCGATTTTCCGCTTCATGGGACATGAATTGCTTTCGCAGTAAAATACTGTCAGTGCTGTGATAGCCGCCTGCCGCCGCAATCAATGGAGGCGTTTTTCCTGGAAAGTCTTTTACATCATTCAATAGGGTTCCCTGAGAAAAAAAAAGAATCCTAATATCTTGTAACCACAATAAAAGGTGAGCCGCATGACGAAAGTTTCAGAATAAACTTCAAATTCAATATATATTCGCCTATCTGTGGAAAACATTATTTTGACAAAAACCTTTGTTAGAGCTTGAGCAACCATTCCAATCGTGTGTAATGTACAATTATAGAGGCAAGGAGTGCAGCGGATTTGCCCTCACTGGAGTTTTGTGCAATAAGGTTCAGTTTGGGAAATTTCGCAACATCTATACTACATTTCCTACATCGCGTGCAACACTGTTGAGGCTAGAGAAACTTTTTTCAGTGGCTGCGTTCGCTTCATTAAAGTGTGCGGTGTTTTTGCCCGCAATTATGCGAAGCTATTTTTTTTTAATATCCATTATTAAGTGAAACAAAAATGTTCCATAAAAGAAACAAAACATTATGTTTATACGGCTGCTAATACGTTGTTTTAGATCAAATTGCTTTTGTTCTCTTTCTTTTCAGGTTTTTCATTTGCAGCCCATCACAGCAGCCTCACGTGCTTGCTCTACGTCCTTGGCATAAACGGAACGCGCTGAATGATAGATTTTGGGTGACCGAACTTCTTCCGTCGCGTTCAAACAGCGTTGCACGTTGAGCATAAGACGGAGTAGGGAAATTTTACTCTTTTTTGACGCAAAAATATACAAAGACATCACAGTTTCACCAGAAGTGCGAAGCATTGAATGCGATAGCAACATGCTAAAATATTACCGGAAGTCTTAGGCTCGTAGCTATAGTGGCAATTTGAATTGCACTAAACAGAAGCTGACTAAGTAAAAACGAACTGTCGCGCTAAGTGTCCTCTGTTTTAAGCCCGCCATCGCACATTTTCACTTATGTTTATTATTTTTAGTCGACGTCTTTCTCAGCAAATTTACCACCCCTTTTTTGTATCGGGTATGTTTCAAATCTTCTTCCTGGACCGATCCAGGAGGTTGTGCACAGCCGTGACAAGAAAATTACATCATTTTCAGGTTTGAGCTTTGTAACTGTTTCGCACTTAATGTTTAAGCTTGTGAAGACTTAACATAATATGCATGCGCTGCCGGTGTTTTGTTTTATCACATCTGTTTGTGGACTGCCGATGTCAGAATTTTGAGGAATAATTTTACAAGGAATGTAATACCTAGTGTGAGCAACTTAAGTGATAGAATTGCGTGGCATTATAACCAGCAAATAACGCATGTCATATAGCATGGCATGGCATATAGCAGATACCTAAATATATACAGAGCCTCACGGCGACGTTAGCGGCGACGGAGATAGCAAAAATTCGCTTGGAGTGTCGATATAATTGCTATCGCAATAAAATTTTGCCAGAGACATGAAGGGAAAGAAAACGAAGTACCAACACTGGTTGCTATCCAGGAATGCAATTAGCTTGCTTTAGTAATTGCGGGTGGCGTGTCCCCTTAGCCGTACCAGTGACTCAAATACTAATCCGAGCCCAGCTGTCTCAAGAGCCAGTTCGCGACCCCGTTCAGTGAATGCGACAAGGCACGCAGTGCCTCCAAATGCTAGCTGCCACCATGGAAGTAGCGCCACAACCACCGTGCCACCGCGTGGTAACGCTGTTCCATACCGTACGGCGGTACAGTTGTAGACTGCACATGTTGGTACTTTGCAATATATACGTTCCTCAAGAAAAGGTTCATTTGCTTTGTCTACACCTTGATCACGTGATTTCGTTTCTTGGTACGGTCGACCGACACTGCGTGGCTGTGACAGTGGGGGGGGGGGGGGGGGGGTCGGAGTGGGGGAGCCGGTTGCTAAGGGCGCATTGGGAGATTTATGTCATGCACAATGTTAAAAGGCTAATGTGGAACATTTCACAGCCCCGTTAGCGGTTAGCAGCTCATCTGTGCCTAATTACTTGTTCAACCTGTTCATGTTGATCTCGTTAGTTTTGCGTGCAAGTTATTGAGCGCGCACACAGCTTGGCGCCGTTTTCTTTCCACAATGGCTCCAAACGAAAGGGCCCAACGGAAGAGCGAAAAGCAAAGGGCTCGACGGATGACAGAGCTTCATTTAGTACTCCCAATCTCCGAGGAACATAACAGTCTAAATACTTTGAAGAAACTTCAAAGCGCTCAAATCACTGCGGAATCGAGACCTTGGGCACTTAATTGAAATAGTGTCAACTTCTGAAGAGCCACAGACGTTATTCGCGACGAAGTTCGATGCACACACTCTTGAAGGAATCATTCGTATCGCAGTGATCACGTCCATGGGCATTTGATTTCGGAGCTCGGCGTAATGTATTCGCTTATTTTTACAAACATCTTCAGTGGTTTCTGCAAATATTTCGTTATTCTCCACGCCAACTTGTTCTTCGGCCTAAAATATTTCATTGTCCCGCCTTCCTCGTAGAATTTAGAAAAGAGCGGAAATTTTTTTCATATGCAAAATCGAGTAGACAGTCATTTTGAGAGGGCACCTTTTTTATCTAATCAGAATGTTGTTTCATTGTTGAGAGGTTTTCATACCCAAGTCACAGCCCTAAACATTCTGTTGAAACCTTTGTTCGTAAAGGCACGGAAGTAAACAATGATGCGCAGTGATACCAAATTAAGCTTTCTTGTTAAGAGGGGGTCTCCTTCGCTTTGGCGCGCGAACGTACCATTCTTCCCAACCGTACGACTAGCGACACCTAAGGAGTCACTGCTGAAGTGAGGGTTGACGCTCGCTTGAGATTGCTTGCCACAAATGGGGTGTACAGTGTCAGGGAGGAAGAAAGGGTGGGAGCTTTAGAGGAGCGAGAGACAAGAGTGGGGGAGGAGAAATAGCCTGCTTTAGAAAGGTAGTTGGTAGAAAAATAAAAACGAGTCAATAAATTATGCAGCCGTGACGTCAGCAGCGCGCGAGGCCACGTGAGCGGAGTTCATCGATTTCCGCAAGAACAGCCGGGGGTGGCACTGCTCGCTGCGAAATGTTTCCGACCGGGGGCTGCTGCAAGCACTGCAACCACGCGCGTTGCAACCGCTATCTGAGGCAACTCGCGGCGCCTAGTGACAGAGCGTCGAAACAATAGTGTGAACATCTACGTGGTCTGCCGCCAGGGCGTACACCGGTTGAGGTCACTCCTGCAAGTTCGTCCGCTAACGTAAGAACACTACTGAGGGAATAGTATGCTTAGAAATGTACAATACACATAAGCCACATGTATTTACAGTTGCGTTTTACGTCACATGTGCAAAATTTCTTCCATAAATAAAACCAAATGTAGGGGGCGCACAAGAAAGCCTACCAGTCAGGTATTCCGTCTATTTTTTGAAGAACCTCAAATTGCTACTTGTCAAATGAAAATAAATATATATGTTTTAGGTGGAAGGACCTTTAGCTAGAGGACAACTCCGATATCCCTATTTAAATGCATCTAAGACGTAGAAATGTTTTATAAGACAAGCGCTGGACCAATTTGAACGAAATGTCTTGATTTCAGAGAGACAGTTACACTGTAGTAACACGCATAAGGAAAAGTTTGATTTAGGGCTTGAATGAAAAAAAAATCTGGTAAGGAAAAAAATAAATAAACAGAACGTTTACAAGTTTGTAACTCCGTGCCATAAAAGATATTGCAGCTCTGTAAACGGCATTTGTTACTGCACCTAAAGAGGCCAACTTTCATATATATTTATAAAATTTACACAAAGGTTTCACAATGCTTACGTGAGTTCCACAAGAATATTACTCACATATTAGTGGTATATTTCAGGAAAACGTATAACGAGAGAATTTTTTCCGCTTTGGACGTTATATTAGGTGCAGTTTACGGAATTATGATGCACGTTTTTATTGATGGTTTACCGATTTGTAAATTAATGATTGAGCTTTTTCAACTTTGGTCTTTTCAATAACCTTTGGTAAAAATTGCCGACTTAATAAACAGATTGGCTTCCTCAGGTCCCTAAAGTTCATGTTGTTTGTTTTAATTGCGACAGAGCTCATTAAAATTGGTGCAGTGGTTGCCGAGAATGGCGCAATTTTCCAACACAATCAAACACTAATGTTTGAGAAAAACGACCATCTAATAGTAATATTTTTCTGATTTTCAAACAAAGTGAATATGCAGCTTACTTGGAGCCCGCTTGGCTGAAATAAAAAGCCTGTTTACATTATCGGACACACGTAATGCTGTTCACAACACCGCGCCTTGCCAACTTGGCAGAAAGTAATTGAGATACAGAATGTTATCGTATCTCGTACGCCTTGATAATGACAGTAATTTAACGAAGGAGCTACACGTCACAATACACGTGTACACTTTTGCCCTGGTCGAAGGAACTAATTGTACTAATTGGCGAAATAATACATTGCTCTCTCTAAATTGAGGTATACAAATCCTATGCTGCCTAAAAATGATACACCATTATTCAATGACTGCAAACAGCTGAGCAGTAGTTATTTGCTTGATCCGTTTGATCAAGAGCTGGCGCTTCATAGCAATACCCGCAGCTACCCTGCAAGAAGCGGAATCGTTCCAAAAATTCACTTGAATGGGCCTTTCTACCTATAAGCTCCTTAATGTTTGAATTTATTATATTAGAACACGAACAAAAATTGACAATTGTGAGTGCTGAGTTCTCGCATCGAATACGAATTAAATATTGAAGGTTATTCAGGTTCAGTATTTCGAATGTTGGCACACTCTAGTTAAGACACATTTCAGTGACAATATGTACAGTTCAAGACCACGGTTACGTACAAAGAGTCCTTCAATACTACCCATGCCTTAAGCACAAGTTTTGCCTCTGTGCGAATGGTCAACAGTGGTTGGGGAACTTAAAGAAAGGTTATTCTGCGTATTATTTGATTCACGTACCCTTTTTCTCATCGGTTCGTTTATCATGACGTTATTCAGGGACGAGAGAAAGGAAACAATAACCGTGCGTACAACTTTATGCTTAGTCAACATGTCGATATGCCCCGACTAGCCTAGAAAAAGGATGTGTTAAACAGGACAGTACTACGGCGATGGTATAGCCGTTTGAGTTGCATTGCGTGGGCACCTCTTGGTCTCGCAAAACGCCCTTATAGTTCTAGATGCACGGTTGTTTTACAGCGTATGTATTGTGCAGCGTCATTTCTACAGTGTTGCGACTGTTCTTCTACGCCGAAAGCACCAGCCTAGGCTCGAACCCACCTGGTTCATTTTTAAAACGTTGTGGGCATTTATTAGGTCTGAAGAAATGCATTCCCACGATATATCGATGACAAAAATGTTTCGACTGCCTGAGCGCCATAGCTGGTCTCCAAATCTGCGCCCCAGAGGGTGGCACCCTCTCGATTTAAAATGTCGATCCTAAAGGCTATTCTCTTGCTGGCTGAATGCAGCAGAAGCGATTTCGAGAGCCGGAAACATGTCATACTTGTCGCTCGGGCAGAGAAACATTTTTCAAAGCGAAGCTCTCTTTGAGAAACTTCCCAGAATTTTCTGACTGCAGTGGCTGGGTGCGTGGGTGCTTCTGCAACTGTTGTCTTGCCGAGTATATTTGTGAATATAATAGAAACATCTTCAGACAGTAACCACGAAGTGGGTCATGTAAACCCAGTGTGCACACCACGTATGTCCAGCTTTGTTCTTTTTTTAAAATTATGGGGTTTTACGTGCCAAAACCACTTTCTGATTATGAGACACGCCGTAGTGGAGGACTCCGGGAATTTCGACCACCTGGGGTTCTTTAACGTGCACCTAAATCTAAGCACACGGGTGTTTTCGCATTTCGTCCCCATCGAAATGCGGCCGCCGTGGCCGGGATTCGATCCCGCGACCTCGTGCTCAGCAGCCTAACACCATAGCCACTGAGCAACCGCGGCGGGTCCAGCTTTGTTCTGTGTAACGAAAAAATTACTTTCTACGTAAGACCTGACCACATAATTTCAGATGACGAGTATCTGTATTGGTGAATCTGCTAATAATCTGTTAATAATCAATCTCTTGTTGTAATGGGTAGTTATATATAAGTGATTATATGATTTATTTTCTTTTCTTTGACTTAGCCACTCAGCATGTGCCACTGCGCTTTTGAGAGAGAGAGAGAGAGAGAGAGAAACAACTTCATTGGCCCATTATGAAATGGAGCGCGTTACGCGCGTGATAGGGTGGCTCCCTCTTCAGGGGTTCCATATGCTTTTGCAGAGCGGGGCTGGACAGCATGATCTCCCATCGCTCGTAAAGGGTGGGGATAGCAGGGGGGTTAGATATGAGTATAGGTGGGGGGTGGTCTTTGGAAAAATTTAACTCTCCTATGACGTGCCGAAGGGTTGCCTAGTGCATTGCAGTGACGGCATATGTTCTTGTATCTTTCTGTGTATATTTTGTTCTGGAGGCAGGGGTGGGGAAAGGATCCTGCCTGGATTCGCCTGAATATTGTTTGTTCGGCTCTGGTCAAGGAGTGGTGCGCGTGCGGATATGTCTTCCTACCGTCCCTGTAATACTTGACTATATTTATGTAACTAGTGATGCGTTGCCATCTCCTTGCCTCCTCCTCCGTGGCCCGGGAGCTGAGCGCTCGGGTCTGCTGATGAGCATATTCGTTGCCCTCAACTGAAGCGTGGGCCGGGACCCAAACTAGTTAAATTGTTTGTTAGGAGGCGTAGCTTTTCCAAGGATTTTTGTGCCGCAAGGGACGCCCAGCCGGATCTGTAGTTCTTGTACGCAGCTTGTGAGTCCGTTACGATCTTGGTTCCACGATCTTGGTAAAAAATATATCTTAAGCACAGTGATCTGTTAATAGAATGGTTAAACATATTGAACAAATTATTTATTTACTTCAGTGGCTTTGATTTAGGCATTAGGCATGTGCCACAGAAAGTGTGCCTTTTCTCAGCCAATCCTCCAGAATGTGTGTGTTTCACTGTGATACAAGAGGGGCAGAATCCCTCAGTGTTTCTGGATGCATGTGGTACTTTTCTGTGCATACACCTGCCATCACTAAACTGTACGCATGGGCATAACAATAAAGCATTTATTTAGCCGCTTTACTTAAGCTTCGCATAAATTCCAACATGTGCGTTGGATCTGCATATATTTAAAAAAAAGTATTTTTGGAATACATATATTCAGAGCTAATATAAGACCACACTGCCATTTGTTGGGCGTGTTGGTAAACTGAAAGCATATTTGTTTTCAGTTATAGGGTGGACCCAAATTATTAGTGTATTATTAGGTTGGACACAATAGTGGTATTTTCAGCACCAGAAAAGCTGGCAAAAATATGTCGATTAACGGACCCGTACCGTAAGCCAGCTGCCGCATGCTCTACGAATCATCGAAAAGCACCAGTGGGTGGCGTAGACGCTGTTGTATATGAGCTTCCGCTGTCCTGTGGGAAAAAATACATCGGACAGACAGGGAGATGTCTTAATGACCGATTACGGGAACATAGCCCGAACGCGAAAAATAAGCAATACGGTCATTTGTCAACTCACTGTCATGAATGCGGCTGTGCGCCGGTGTGTGGATCCTGCCGGGTTCTTGCAAAGCACAAAGATAAAGATAAAGATGCGAGAGATAATTGAGGCTCAGGCGGAATATCTGGCGGAATAGTGATACGTGCGTTAGTGCCCCTTCGGTCGACTTGTTAGATAAGGAGACGGCTTTTTTGGATGGTTAAGATTTGGATGAGGTGGCGCCGCTGCGCATTGGGTTATAGAGGTGTATTTCCCGACAATCAAGTTGTTGAAGTTAGCGCATTGTGGTGTCGTCTCCCTTCCGTCTTTGTTTGCTGGCGCTAAATGTGCTTTCATTTTATAAGACCACACTTTGTTAAATAGTGATCGTAGATAACTGAGTTTCCGGCTAGTACATTTGTCGTGGAATGCCCCTTCACTGTTTTGGTGTGTTCCGTGTCAACGTACATTTCGCGTGGCAACGATCGCGTAGCACATTATTCTTGTTCCGCGAGCGCCGGTAATAACTTTAGGCGTTTAGGTAACATTCGTTTCTCTATTACAGCATCTGTTTATGGTGCTGAGTTACTCTTTGAAATTCCAAGGTGTTACCTGCCTGCTTTGAAATCACCTAACCATTTAGCACCCCAAAACACCAAGGAAGGCTCGTTCACTTTACGTAGTGCTGAAGCAAACACCATTTCAAATCTTCACGGTATACTTAAGGAACTTCGCCGCGTGTGCGCGCTTCAAACAGTCGAGGGGAACAACGCGCACTCTCTCCAGTATGCTTTTGCGCTTGCGCAGCCCATTAAGCGTGTGGGCAGGAAGGCGAGTCGCAACGCAGCTAGCGTCAAATGCAGCATCGCTCGCATCCCCAGCGTTCCTCATTAGCGCGTACCCTCCTTTCCTGCTGCCTAATGAGTTGCTGCGGACGTGACGAACGACAGCGGAGCTACGCTGGCAGTTTGACGAAGTGCTTAGGTCTCTAAGGAAAGCGCTGTCTGCCGACAAGTGTGACTTTTCGTCGGGTGACTCCAGTTTGACAGCGCTAAAAGCGGTCTTTAGAGTTACATTCCACTTGCGTTCTATGCAAGTCCTTAGGATAGCGCTTTTAATGGGAGCAAACACACATTTCCGGGCTGAATTATGCTGAATGATACAGGACGTCCTTATTGAACTATAGAGCATTATATATATATATATATATATATATATATATATATGTGAAACGAATATAAGTGTAGCGAACATGGGGTGCTTGCGGATGAGTTGTAAGGTGCGTGGGACATAAGTTGCTGCTGATAATGCAAGCTTTATTAGTATAATTAAACTAAATTAGCAAGAGCGTTCTTAAACGTTAAAAACCCACTGTGGCATATTTAGCACACTGACTTTTGTTAGAGCATATTGCACTGTCTATATAGAAATCAGACATAAAACAGGCGCAATCGTATGCGCGCCTCTTTTATATAGTATTATGAAGCATTCTGTGCGTCATTCCAGGCACATTGCGTCACGTAGGTTCGCGACCGCCTATTTTAGGGCCTCTTCATTGTACAGATACGTGTGACAGATGCGTGCAGCTTTCTTTTTGGGTTATACAAAGGCAGCCCGCTCTTTCAGAACTTTGTCGCGCGCCTCATGCGTCAGTTTTTAACAAGCTTTTTTCGACAGCTAACACTTTGAGGTTCTGTGTCAAGCTGTGGCCCCGCCTTCAGGATCGGCCGAAGTTCCCAATTCTTGTCTCGTAGAGCGAAAGCTACATAAATGCGAATGGACATTGCACCGCATTCATGATCGGTCCAGCTCGCACAAGTTCTAGCCTTTTTATTTTCGCTTGGGTAGGAATGCCATCGTTGTTTTAAGGTGCACCACATGACATAGGCAGAGACGATTGCATACCAGTTACTTGCAGATGACGCCACAATCCACCTTTATCTCGCTTACAACCGTCCACCGACAATCGGTGTGTGGGTGTGTGCACGCGCGCATGCGCGCACACACGCACACACGCACGCACACAGAGAGACGCACGCACGCACACGGAAGCTCACTGCTTTAACCATTAAACAACTTTTTTTTAATTGCCCGAACTCCATATCACAGCAATCTACAGATCTACCTATCATAGCTTAGTAGACTGTCGTCAGAGAGGCTTAACATGGCTTTACATAGCTCGAATTTCTTAAGGGTTGTCAGGGGTTTTATCCTTCGGAATCATTCAGGTATGCACTTAGAATCGGCCTTTTAGACATCAAGAACTCGTGAAATGGCTTCTATGAAATACGGACGCACAAGCCGTGCATCCGGATCGCCATGATATCCAGCCGAACGAGCGCACCATATACAGTAAAGGCCTGGTAACATGATCGTGTCAAAAAGAACTCCATCATCATTGTCGATTGCTTGGAAACGTATCCCATGGTATTCTAACGGAAATTCTTTTAAACTTTAAGTGTCCACTGTAGAACGCGCTAAATGTACACCTCTTCCCAATAGTGCAAAAAAAAAAGTAAACGTAACGAATTGCCTATGGTTTCTTGCAAATCAGGCGCTATGAACCCCATGGCACTAGTAGGCCACTTTCTTCTAAAAAATTAACTGGTAGAGTTCCTGTCGCTCCGGCCAACAGCGTTGAGAAATGAGTAATAAATGTTAGATTCAGCCTTCTGATCTAAGATTGGACATTGTATCATTTTTTTAATTACGCGTCCTCTTACATTTGCGCGGTGGGAAGCCTACGGAAATGCAGCAGATTCTACGAGTCCGAATCTATAAACAGCGAAGCTTTGTATCAGGGCATAAAGGGTCGAATCGCTAGAACACGCACATACGCGCACACAAACACATAGAAACACGGGCACACCCGCAGGGTCGGCGCCGCCGCTGCCGCGGTGATGATGATGGTGATAATTTATCGGCATCCCTTTAAAACAGGGCGGTGACTGCCACCTATCCTGCTTGATTTAATCAGGTATGCTGTGTGTCTTTTTTTTTCATTTTAGCAATTCTGTACATGTCTCCATAAGCTTTTTTGTTTTGTTTCGTTTTTTCTCAACATTTCTTTATCTACGTTGTATCGCTACGTATGCCTGTAACGGATCCGGTCGGATCAATTTCTTCCTTGCTCTTTTTTCCACCGATACTCTAAACATCTCTTGTTTATCTCGACTACTGACAGGTTGATTCTTCCGTCCGCTTTAAATCCAAGCGCTTCTGGGAGGTGCACGTTAGCTCCGGGTCTCGCTGGGCCAATCCCTTCAACTCCCATTAGGATATCCTGAGTGGTCTCCCGATGCGGATGCCTGGAAGCGAGCGCCATCTGGTGTTGCTGCAAGAAACTCAGTGACACGCTCGGCACGTGTACTCCGTTGTGATTGGTGGGCCTGTTCGGCAAGGGAACAGCCAGGCCACAACTCGCACGGTCACGAATCCCAGCAAGGTTCGAAAAGTACCGCTTTTAAAAGAAGGTACAAGATCTAGTTGCTTGTTGGATACAAATACGAAAAAAAAGACAGTTTCGAAACGGAGTGGACAGTAACGAAGACGCACAGCAATCAAGAAGACTGGAGCACTTACTCCTGGCGGAAGGCGATCGAAGACCATGAGAAAGAGCCCAGATGCGATCGCAATTAGCAAGGTGGGCTCTAGTTCGGGACTCTTCGCTCGAAGTTTCCCGCTAGCCGTAATTGATTCCGGTGCACAAGGACCTGTTCCTATGCATTTGATGGCTCAAGCGAGAGGGAGACAGAAGGAGACGGAGATGGAAGATAGTGATATAAGAACGCTTCGCACGGGGCTCCACATTCCGAACAACTCGGTGACTGTGACGGTTTTCAAAAGAGACGAACTAATCTTCCTGCGCTCGTTGCTTCATTTTAATCGAGTCTCTAGCCTTCCTCCATACCCGTATCAGAGCCTCTTGTAAGGATGCAGAAAATTATTTAGATTCAAGTAATAAAAATGAAGTGAGACTGATATTCTGCTTTTCCAAAAATAAAGAAAATCAAAAAGAAGTTGGCAGTGTTAACTTACTCTTCTGTTCAAGAAAGTGCCATGAGCCGAGTACCCAAAAGAGGCGTTCATGCAACGAAGGCGGTATCTTAGTATTTTCTGTCCAAGCCATCCTAGCGAAGCGCTTACACGTATCGCGAATACGCAATCAGTATTAAGGACAAAATAAATAAATACAGACGAGTTAGACAGCTCATTCATTTCGGGGTCCAGCATGTGTATTTAAGGCCTCACCCGCTGTGGTGACGTGGTGGCTATGGCGTTGACGCTGCTAAGCCCGAAGCGGCCGCGGCGGCCGCGTTTCGATGGGAGGGAATTCAAAAACGCACGTTAAAGAACACCAGGTGGTCTAAATTATTGCGCGGTACCTCATTACAACGTGCCTCGTAATCAACTCGTGGTTTTGGCACGCAAAACCCCAGAATTAAACGAATTAGTTAAGACCTCAGATTTGCGATGTGGACTGCGGGCATTTTACACTCTAAGAATGTGCCAGTTGTCGATATGGTAAAATAGCAGACACCTTTTGACAACGGCCCTGACACCACCACCGAAAAAAAAAGGAAACTCAAGGTAACTTAGGTATCCATACGGGGGTGAACGCGAAAGCATTGCGACGTCATCCGGATGGTGACTCATTTTACGAAGGGTAATGGTGTTGTATTCACGTTGCCTTGCATACTTTCTCGCGCCGACCATCGGAGCGGACGACAGAACTCATGGAAGTCGCTGCAGTGTCTGGAGTGGGCCAACGCTGTCACCGCCTTCGCAGAGGGAGGGGCAGTATGGGAAAGTTGGCATGATGAGCGGCATCGGAGCCAGCTGTGGAAGACGACGACGACGAACAGGCGAGCAGTGGCACGAGCGCGTCTGACCACGATACTTTTTATACCATCTCTGCCCACGCCGTTGGATTTTTCGCTTCATGAGTCATATAATGCTTTCGCAGTATTTATTTATTTATTTACTTATTTATTTATTTATTTATTTATTTATTTATTTATTTATTTACATGTATCTCACAGGCCTTCAAGAAGGCATTGTGTAAGGGGTGAAATACGGTAACATATTATTATGGAATCGGGAAAAAAGAAACATCAATGTAATGAAAGGAATATTCACGCAACATGGAAAATTAATACGACATTAGCAAATACAATATGTAATGCAATAACAATACACGGTAAACACACTAACATTATAGCATAATAACATTATAAACGTTTTTGCATGTACGCAGTAGTACGTATAGTAAAAAATTAGGATCACTGAAATTATTTTATTAACTTGTAGAAAAATGGAGGAATGAAATTAAAAGAAGGCAATACGTGTTAGACGGTTGAAATGGCATATTGATCGATTAGAAGATTGCGCCACTTTGATCTTTGGGGTTCATCTCTGAAGCATGAAGAGTGTCGTCGCGTAGCGCCCCACGAAACGGCTTGAAACGGCATCCCACTGGCCACATTGACGAGTCGTCCAGGCGCTTAAGGGCTTCATCATCGACGTCTATATGAAAAGAACAATACGACTAATAATTTGTTGTAAGGCGCTGGCAGGAGAGGGGAGAAATACTGAAGGCCGTCAAGTATTTCGTCTGGTCAGAAGAGGTTGTTTCAGTGCGCAACTTAGAAACAAAAATAGCCTTAGGTCGTTGTGGCTGTTGAGCTACAGACAATGTCGAACTCTTTAGAGCTCCAATTGAGGCAGCACTCTTGTGTTTTTTGTGTGTGTGTGTTCAGTGTGGGGGGCATTTCCAGTGGTTGAAGCGATATCACGTGGGTAAACGTGAAATAATAATAATAATTCTAGCACTCTTAGTTTATTGATTGCCCTTACTTCGCTGCCTGTGTAATCGCGTTGACCTTCTGTTATTTTTTTTTTTCAAAGTCGTCCACGCTATGCTCACCTGCCTGGAACTCCTCATTTGTATCACCAGAAAACATAGACTTTTCCATGTTCCTGGCTGTCGTCACCAACACTCAACCGTTCACAGAATGCAGGGTCTTTATAAAACTTGCATTCATGATCTTGATATTTGTCATAAGTTAGTGTCATTGCTCTTTTCTGACTTTGCGTTGCAGTGCCATAATTTAACATATTGTTCAACTGCCCTTCTCCTTATTCTTTTATATTCAACCTGTGCCTTGCGGTGTGTACAGCGCTATTTTTATAAATTTTTTCACGTATATTTCTCACAAGTGGTACAGTTTGTAAATAGAGCATAGCAACACCTTATAGGAACTTTTTTTCTTTTGCAGTCTAAAGGAAAGCCTTAGGTGATCCGCCTAAATTCGGATCTCTTGAATATATTTTTTCAAGTCCAAAACTGAGCTAACCACACTGGCGTCAGGTTTCATACTACGGCACGAATAGGCTGTAGATTAGGGCATATATAACGTTACGACTGGTGCCGTAGTTATCTTTAACTGCCTCTGTTAACTGTAATATACCCGCCGTGGTTGCTCAGTGGGTATGGTGTTGGGCTGCAGAGCACGAGGTCGCGGGATCGAATCCCGGCCACGGCGGCCGCATTTCGATGGGGGCGAAATGCGAAAACACCCGTGTACTTAGATTTAGGTGCACGTTAAAGATCCCCAAGTGGTCCAAATTTCCGTAGTCCCCCACTACGGCGTGCCTCACCATCAGAAAGTGGTATTGGCACGTAAAACCCCATAATTTAATTTTTTTACCTTTAATACGATCAATGCTGGCTCTACACCCAAAAAAACCTAACCATACGATTGAAGCTTGTATAGCGGTTATTGATATTTATTTTAAAATATAGCGGTTACACAGACACAAAAGCACACACATAATAAAAACGAAAATATTGACACGTGTACTTATCTTTATCGGGCGACCACGTTTCGCCGCTTAACAACTGTAATCGCACAGCGAGGGACGCGCCTGCATGTATCCGACGTTTCTGGAAAGTTATCGATGCTTCTACCCGGCTGTCTGTTGTCGCCGAACCTTGTGTTATCTGATTTCATCGCGTAACGCGAATGGTGTCGAACTTTGTGGAAGGCATGCGGGTCCAAACGATTAGTCTGGAACATTCGACGACTGCTCTATAAAAGCCGACGCGCTTGACCCACTGATCAGATTTTCGACGATCGCCGACTGGTGGAGCCTCAGACTACAAGAATATGACGTCACGGTAATATACAAGTCCGGAAGAAAACACTCCGACGCCGACTGCTTATCGCGCGCCCCCATCGATCCCCCGCCGCAAGACGACGAGGACGACGACGCCTTCCTTGGGATAGTAAGCGCGGAAGACTTCACTAAACAGCAACGAGCCGACCCGGAGCTAAAAGGTCTCGTCGAGTATTTGGAAGGGAACACCGACGTGGTCCCTAGGGCATTTAAGCGCGGGTTGTCTTCGTTCACGCTACAAAACAACTTGCTCGTGAAGAAGAACTTCTCACCAGTCCGCGCCAGCTACCTTCTTGTTGTACCGTCAGCGCTGCGTCCAGAAATATTGCACGCCCTACACGACGATCAAACCGCTGGGCACCTCGGATTCTCCCGGACGCTGTCGAGAATACAGGAAAGGTATTATTGGCCGCGTCTGACCGCCGACGTCGCCCGTTACGTCAAGACATGCCGAGACTGTCAACGACGCAAGACACCACCGACAAGGCCAGCAGGATTACTACAGCCGATCGAACCTCCTCGCCGACCATTCCAGCAGATTGGGATGGATTTGTTGGGGCCGTTTCCGATATCAACATCCGGGAATAAGTGGATCGTCGTGGCGACGGACTATCTCACCCGTTTTGCTGAAACTAAAGCTCTACCAAAAGGCAGCGCAGCCGAAGTGGCGAAATTTTTCGTCGAGAACATCCTGCTGCGACATGGTGCCCCAGAAGTCCTCATCACCGACAGAGGAACGGCTTTTACAGCAGAGCTCACCCAATCCATTCTGCAGTACAGCCAGACAAGCCACAGGAGGACAACTGCCTACCATCCGCAGACGAATGGTCTCACGGAGCGCCTGAACAAGACCCTCACCGACATGCTAGCAATGTACGTCGACGTCGAACACAAGACGTGGGACGTGGTCCTGCCGTACGTAACCTTTGCGTACAACACGGCGGTGCAAGAAACAACACAGATCACGCCGTTTAAGCTGGTTTATGGCAGGAACCCGACGACGACGCTTGACGCCATGCTGCCGCACGTAACTGACGAAGAGAATGTTGACGTCGCCAGCTATCTCCAGCGCGCCGAAGAAGCCCGACAGCTCGCCCGCCTGCGAATCAAGAGCCAGCAGAGGACCGACAGCCGACACTACAACCTCCGACGACGCTTCGTCGAGTACCAGCCTGGCGACCGTGTTTGGGTCTGGACCCCGATACGCCGACGAGGACTCAGTGAGAAACTACTCCGACGCTATTTCGGACCCTACAAGGTCATCCGACGTATTGGCGCTCTGGACTATGAGGTCGTGCCAGACGGCATTTCGCATTCACAGCGGCGCCGCGCACGATCTGAAGTGGTCCACGTGGTGCGCCTTAAACCCTTTTACGGACGCTGACGAACTTCGTCATTTTTGTTCTTTTGTTTGCTACGAGTGCTTTTGTTTATTACCTTCGTTTGTTTGCAGCATCGGGTCGATGCTTTTTAAGAGGGGGGTATTGACACGTGTACTTATCTTTATCGGGCGACCACGTTTCGCCGCTTAACAACTGTAATCGCACAGCGAGGGACGCGCCTGCATGTATCCGACGTTTCTGGAAAGTTATCGATGCTTCTACCCGGCTGTCTGTTGTCGCCGAACCTTGTGTTATCTGATTTCATCGCGTAACGCGAATGGTGTCGAACTTTGTGGAAGGCATGCGGGTCCAAACGATTAGTCTGGAACATTCGACGACTGCTCTATAAAAGCCGACGCGCTTGACCCACTGATCAGATTTTCGACGATCGCCGACTGTGTTCGCCGCTATCGTTGTGCTTTAAGTGTAGCCTGTTTTGTGGGCACAGGTTCGCCCAATAAAAGCTAGTTTTGTCCTTCACAGTACTGCTACTGTGTTCTTTAACGTCACTACCACGTGACAATATCCACTTTTATGGAAGTTTCCGAGTTGAGAACAAATACAAGGTGAACGAAATCCGAACCTGCAATTCAAGCACTAATACAAACACGGTGGAATTTTTTGTAATCGATTGCCAAAGGAAAGGCCACATACCCTTCTCGAGAGCACCAATACACGCATTTCCTGGCAAGGTTTACACGTAGTCAACGAAAATTCCGCTCATAACGAATTCAATCCTATATCTCTTCGGGTTAGATATTTCGCGCTCAGCCATGAATACCAATGTCTGGTTGTGCCAGCAGTTCGAAGCGGCAAGAAACATCATTGCTTCACGATCTACATGCGAACTTTAAAGAAGCAGTGATACCGCGACGGCACGGAGTAAAAAGAAAAGTAGTTTTATCTGTGTTGAACGTCTCACTATGAGACACTGAGTTGACGAACGTTTGGTAAAACATGCTTGCTAAATTTCTCCAGCGGAATAATTGCTGGTTATACATCTCAAGCTAACCCCACGTGTTGCAACACCACCAGCACCGTCGAGCCAGCAAATGAAGATGGGAGTCAGTATCGCAATTGTGGCCTCTGTTATTGAATTTTTTATGCATAAAATTGTTCCCCCCCTTCGACCGGTTTCGTTCATTTATCAATTTGCCCAGTGGCAAATTTCTGACACAACGGTGCGACTGCTTCGTCAATAAAGTCAATAACGAAAGTAAGTATAATAGACTAAAACTCGTTGCTGGGTAGTTGGTACATCCTTCGAGCTTAAGAATGGCTAAATAGGCGCCTGTCCAGTCGTTCATGGAAGTGCTATATTTTTCTTCTGCTACTTCTAGGCTCGAGCGAAAAGAATCAAAGCAATATACGGTCCTTCATTTTTTGGTATGCTCTCAAACGTAATAGCTCCTGGCGTTGCAATGACGCTGCATGTGCTCTCGCGACAAGCGATTGTCGATGAACTGTCCGCGGTTACCAAGGTTACCGTGACGTATTTGCCGTCTTGTGGAAGGATAAAGACAGTCGGTTGCAGGCACACCATATGGGCACACGGCTGCAGCGTGTGCGCTGTGAACGCGGGAATTTCTTGGCACTAAAAGCGTAAAAAGGTGCCCGTCTGTTGTCGCGGAAGCAATATAGGCCTTCTTCGTAAACTTCGTGTTTCTAGGAAGAAATGAAGCAGTGAATAACCGCCCCAGAGCACTGCGGCAGTTGCACCAAGTGGCGCAAAAAGCAAGGACAACGACTTTTATTAAAGGTACGATGTCTTACGTATAAGCAGCATTAGTAAATTGAGACCAAACTTTCATGTTAATAGCAGAAAAGTAAAAAAAAAGGAAACCGCTCTAGCGATAAGTAAAACGCAATGAAGTAATGTTACTTTGCATGCTGACTGTCGCCGCGCAGGACAAAGCCTGATGTAGTTTGCTGTTCCGGCTAAACCACCGAGTCTGTCGTGAATAACGTCCTAAAGAAGCTCGCGTTGCAGGCTGAATTGTGTTAAGTGCCTTTGAATACATGGCGCGCAGCGGTGGTAGCTACAAGATTCATTTCGCGCTTCCGTCGCATTCGGGCAAATGCTTTCTTTCCTCAAGCACTGTTTTCATTTTTTTTTTGGCGCTAGCAATTCAATATGTCACATGAACAGTTCTTGCAAGGACTTACGCATAATTTGTATTAGGCCAATTCAAAGCTTCGAGGACTGAACTTTGAGCCACAGTCCCGCTGCACGCCAATACTTGCATGATTGTCTAGGACAGTGGGACAGAGCTGCTTTCGATTGTCTATAGGTAAAGGCGTTGTTTACTTGTCTCCGTCATGCAGACCTTATGACCAGCGGTGGTTGTGCCTACAGCGTATATCTTTCTTGCACTGGTGTTTCTCTATTGTGATTGGCATTCCTAGCTTTCTTTTGCCGCTTTGTGTCTGTCTAGGCTATTTACACCACACGTAAGAAAAAAAAAAAAGACCTTTAGGATTTCTTTGGTGCTGGGCGTAGTCGAACACACATTACACGAGTGTCTCAAACACAGTATCCCGAACATTTAGCACACTGCACCATGAATGTCTGCACTGGTTTAGACGTTAGCATGCGCCGGTGCGCAATCTGGGAGGCCACAGGAGATGAGGTGGATTTAGCGCGTGCACCACTAGATGGCGAAGCGTGTCCAGCCAGCAGGCCGACGCTTAACGCTATAGACAAGAACGGCACCGAGAGCGGCGCTGCTGCGCCGGCGTTGAGAGCGCCGCATGCGAAGCAAAATTCTATTAGCGGGTGGTACCCCTCTCCCATCTCTCGTTCGCGCCGCCTTGATTGCCTCCTGCACTGCGCGTGTTTGGGCACGTTTCGCGCCGCGCGCGGTGTGTGCCTACGTGTGTGCGCGTGAAGGGCGGTGTACAGTCTGTTTCACATTTAGGGGAAAACTCGGAGCGCATTGCATCGCGATGCGGCGAGCGCTTGAGTCAGGCGGCGGCAGCAGCTCGCGCAGGTGCTTGAGGGGCGGGATCTTGAACGGCGTCGTCTGCTACGGCGGCGCGCGCGCTGGCCGCATTGTCGCTAAACGTTCTACTATCAGTTGCAGGGCGCCGATCTCATCGTTACGGCGTGAAATGAGCCGGTATTCTTTACTATGCGTTGTGCGACGCCAACTGATATGCCTCGAAGGTAAGTTCATCGCTGCAGGGCAGTCATAGACGACGTACTGATTCCATACATTCTTGACGGCCCGTTTCTGGAAGGCGACTATATATTCTAACGCGATAGGTCGCCGATCCACACTGCTCGTGTGGTGCAACAACTGCTAGAAGAGCGCACAGTCACTCTCTTGGAGTGGCCGCCTCAATCCCCGGGCGCCAACATCATTTAAAATGTCTGGGGCTCGTTTGACGATTATTTTTATGGCTGCAATGCGGCGAAAGGGCAGCGTCTGCTTAACCATGTAAGTGACGCTGAGCAGGTGATTGGAAACGACATCGTATGTACCGCCGGAAAAATCGTCAGCACATACGATGCGGCACATACATACGGCACATACGAGCTAAAGTCATTTTTGCAGTTTCTCACAATACGTTTGCTACAAATCCGTGTTGTCTCTGATGGCGACAACGGTCTTCCATCGACACTGTGCGGAAATAAACAAAATATGTCGATGACTTAAATGATATTGCGCGACAAAAAACGACACGGACGTGAGAGACGACACACCAAGCGCATGTCGTCGACACACCAAGCGCTTGGTGCGTCGTCTCTCACGTCCGTGTCGTTTTTTGTCGCGCAATGTCATTTAAGTAATGGATTACCAACTTGCCCGGAATGCTGCTCTCAAAAATATATCGCTGCATAGCACAAGTACGACATGCGAACACAACTTTAACTAGTGCGTCCCCTACAATATGGAATAGAAGCAGCAGTGTAGACAGCTTGGCCATTTTTTAACAGTGCTCAAGAGACGGAAGTTGAAAGTATCAGTAATATCATTCCTGCTTCAGCAATGCCGGCGTGACCAAGACGCGGGCGCGTATCGTCCAGCAATTCGATCGATCGGTGCAGTGGTGAAGTGGGAATGAACTCTGGTCATGCTCAATGCATCGTGCACATATTCAATTTCTCGGCACGCGTGAACTTCGGCCACTGCTAGCGCATACAACAGAAGTGGTTTCCATTCTTGGGCAGCGCACACATAAACGAAACACGAGAAAGAAGACAGGACAAGCGCTCGTCGAACAACCTAAAGTTTTTATATGAATAAAAGGATTATGTACCGAGTAATTATTAAATTCATGTGGGTTACATATAAAAACCGTCATACACTCAGGAGTGATCAATGAACGAGCTCGCTTCGTTTTCCAGTTGTTTACTTCGCTCGGCGCACCGCAGTAATCCATGTGTGTCGTCTGCTTATTTCGTACCATTTTCTTGTGAATCGGCAGAATTTCACTGGTGGCATCAACCCTTTCCTGTTTACATTGCTGTCGTGACAGTTAACAGCACAATAATAATTTCCGGTCATCCGAAGAGGCGCCGTCGCAAACAAGAGACGTTTCGCGCGCAGCGCGAACTGAACGCGGGCGCGACCGCTAAGGGAAGCGGCGACGGAAACCTACACCCGTTGGAGATGGAATCGTTCCGCCAGGGGAGAAACGAGCGCTGGCGTCTAGGATGAAACTTGGCGTGCGGTCGTCCATGCCAACCATGCCATCTCGGAGGCTACGCAAAAAGAGCGCGATTTCTCATGGGACGTAACGCACGCGCGGCTAGGTGGCGCAGCGAATTCAGAGGGAATTGCTAGAGAGAAGTCCGGCTACAGTATAGGCTCATGCATGATGCGTTTCAGTGGTGTTAATATGGTGTAGCACTGCATTTCTTGAATGCTAATTGTATTAATGTGGACAGTCACCGTGAGATGGATTCTACCGGAATATTTCCGTTTCTCTCTTTTTTTTTTACCTTATGTGTGTGTTGCAGATAGTCTTCTGGTCTTTTTCATCTGAGCAAATAAGTATCTGCTGTGGCAGCACTGGCGCTTGGCTATAAATGAAATAAATGTGAAATGCTGTTGGTTAAAAGAAATGACAAGCTTTTTAAAATGGTTTGCTTCATGCTCACCGCCGTGTCACTAAAGGCTCATTCACACAAGGCCAACACGAATCCGATTTCGGTCGGCCGACTGTCCGCGACAGCGTTTTTCCTTTCGTGTCGGAGCCTCTGTCGCACTTTACAAAAGCCAAGCTCTCCGCTGACCGTCGGCAGATTGTCGGCGTCGGTACAGTGTGACAGAGGCGCCCACACGAAGGAAAAAAAACGTTGTTGCCGACAGTAGGCAGACCAAAATCGGTGTTGTGTTGGCATAGTGTGATTGAGCCTTAAGGCACCTGCCGGTGTTTTTATGGTATACGAGCCTTAACGAAACTTTGTAAATAGCGTATGTATGTGTTTGTGTGCGTGTCTGTGCTTGTGTTTGTGTACGTGGGTACGTGCGTGTGTATGTGTCTGTGTGCCTGTGTGTGTGTGTTTTTGTGTGTTCGTGTGAATATATTTCTGGGATTTTACGTGCCAAAGTCACGATTTGATCAGGATCCCACCGTATGTAAGGAACTCCGCAATAATTTTGACCACCTGGGGTTCTGCAAAGTGCACCTTATACACGGTACACGGGCGTTTTTGCCTTTCACGCCCATCAAAACGTGGACGCCGCGGCTGGGATTCGATTCCTCGTCTGCGGTCTTAGTAGCACGACGCCCTATTCACTACACCACCACGGCGTGTGGATGTCCATGTGTGTGTGTGTGCGTGTGGGTGTTGGCCACTATGAATCTAATGGCGTTTTTCACTGGTCGATTCGGAGCAGGATTTTTTGCTCCGCGGCAACGAATCCGAATTTCACTGGTCGATCTGGAGCGGGTTCGCGCGTTCCACTGGTCGTTTCGGATCAACTCGCTCCGCGCCGGATCGCTCTCACTTGCTCCGCCGCCGAGACGCGGATTCGGGCGGAAATAGAACGCGTCACATGGCGTCACTTCCGTCTTCAAGCGAAATCGGTACCCGGTCGGTACGCACAACATTGTGTTGGGCATAGTTTGCGGAACCGGTTTGTGTCACGTGCACGCAGACTTCCTGTGTGATCTCCCGCGGAGCGTTCGTGCGCTCCACTGGCAGACTCGGATTGGTGAAAGCCGAGCGCTCGCTCGAGGATTCAGGCGGCTGCTCCAGATCGACCAGTGAAAAACGCCATAATATTTACCACAAAGAGCTTAACACCAAACATCAGCCTGGCATAATTACCTATAGTCGACTGAAACGGATAGCTGCACGAACAAGCGGCAAAAAGCACGAAGACCTAAGGTTCCCGTGGAATTTTTTCCTTGAAAGACAGGACACATTACTTTCTGCCCATTTCAGAAGACACACAAGATGCGCCTCCTTAAATGCAACTGTAGTGATATAAAGTGGTGACGACAACGACGACGACGACAGTAAAAACAACAGTAATAATAATAATAATAATAATAATAATAATAATAATAATAATAATAATAATAATAATAATAATAATAATAATAATAATAATATTATTATTATTATTATTATTATTATTAACACGTGTTATTATTTACCTTTCTTTCCTGAACTGCAAGGCGCACCTGCGTGATTGGAACTCGCTGGAATGATATCAATTCTATCTGCTGTATATCTTCTTACCGAGCCTTGTGTTATCAGATTGTATGCGCGACGCGAATCGTGTAGCGGTTTCAGAAAGGCTACGCGGGCGCCAGCGATTACCCTGGAAAATTCGATGAGTCATGAATAAAAGCCGGCGCACTTGACCCGCAGATCAGATTTTCAACTATCGGTGATTGTGCTCGCCGCTATTGCTTGTGTTCGCCCACTAAAGAGTTACTTTCTTTATTAAGTTTTCTCTATTGTGTTCTTCATCGTCACTACAACGTGACATTATTAACAGCCACTACCGGTAAGTACAGCCCGCCAAACTTAACCCGAACAGCTGAGATAGAAGTTCACGTAGTCCCCAGCCTTGAGGGGAATCGCTGACGAGTGCCGTCGCCCTCAACAGTGATTATAGCTCCCTTCGGTTTGGCTGCACAAATTCAGAGAATAGTGCACTCGAGTCCTCCAATTAAGTGCAGCACGTAAATCCTGCACTGGGGCAGCAGCTGGCACAGCACTAGTTGGTGGTCCTCGTGCACTCGCTAGCTTGAAGATGCCGGCGCCGCAGAAGCTGTTCATACAGCAGGCTACATAAAGCAGCGCAATTTGAATACCGATACGTGGACGTACGTTTTCTGCTTTGGTTGCAAAGAGTCAGTCGAGCTGACATAAGGAGTATATTTGCGAATTATGTGGTTACTCGGGAGACGTTGGTGAAGCCGTCTAGCATGCTCAATTTGTTTCGTTTAAAAGGCTTTCTTTTCTAAAAGTAGCCTTCCCACTTCTCTGGCACAGCGTAGCGCTAGCATGACAGAGGTTGTGGGGATAGTTAAGAAAATAAAATTACTCTTGGTATTCATGCGCGCCCTTTTTCAGTTTTTCAAAAGAGGCTTAAATCACCCGCAGTTGATGACAGCGCTCGTAGGTCACTGCACTTTTCTCGTCGGTTTGCAAGAACGTCGAAGCGCGCAGGTGCTGCGCTGCACTCGCACGAAGTGAACTCTGGCGTCACCGTGCGCGGCACTCTCGGGAATTGGTTCAGAAAGAGCAGCTGTATCGAAGAGCCCCAAATATATGCGAGCGTCCGTTTCGTTTTCCATGAGTACTGCATGCGCTACTTCTTTGTTGTTTATTGTGCACTGAAAGGCAATAAATCACATGAGGTTTCATGGAAATATCTTGACAGTCAGGCGTTATTAAAATAGGATACGAATTATTGAGCAATGCCGTAAGAAATTCTCTCCCCCCCCCCCCCCCCCCCGCTATCACATTTCTATTTATTCTTTTTTTATAAAGTCCTAGCGAGGGATGTCGTAGACAATATTGAGTTATAGCTCAGCGGGCTCAGCGGGCCAGCGTAGACGCCAGCGGGCATGTGCGGCACCACATGCGCAGTGACGTCAACGCGGACCTGCTGGCCCGCTGGTTCGCTGAGCTATAACTCTGTAATGGTTGTTCGTTTCCGTAGCGCTTATCTCCGCTCACGTTCGGCGCTCGCTTGTCGACATCGTTGGTGGGAGTGCGAGATCGAAGTGTGAGCTTGCAGAAACGTAAGACCTCTGAAAATGCCAAACTGCCGCAGAACAAAAGACGCGGAAAGCGTTGTGCGAAACGATAAGCTGACGAATCGGTCTCGTTGTGTGCTGCAGCGTGGTGCTTGAAAAACATACATGACGGGCAAACAGGAGCTCCAATGCGCGATTGCCATTCCTTGGGATCTTCAACCCGTATGCTGTATGTATGTGTCTATCTGGGTCTAACCCCTTTACCGTTCACTTCGGTCACTTGGTAAGCGGTGACCTAAAGGGTAGAGCGTCTGGCAGCTGTGCTAAGGAAATCGTGTTCGAATCCAACCGTTGGACCAAGTTGGGTCAATGAGTATGTGACATTTAGTAGAAGCTCCTCTTCAATGAAGCGATTTGGCGCCATGTTGGGTCACTAACCACCGTATTCAGAAACCAAACTTATCGCAATGAGGCTATTTACGAAAGGACGAGAAAAGTATAAGGGAAAAAGAAGGTGCGTTTCGAAAACGCACCTCAAAGCGCTATAAGTGTGGCTTATGAAAAAAAATTAAATTAAATTGTGGGGTTTTACGTGCCAAAACCACTTTCTGATTATGAGGCACGCCGTAGCGGAGGACTCCGGAAATTTCGACCACCTGGTGTTCTTTAACGTGCACCTAAATCTAAGTACACGGGTGTTTTCGCATTCCGCCCCCATCGAAATGCGGCCGCCGTGGCCGGGATTTGATCCCGCGATCTCGTGCTCAGCAGCCCAACACCATAGCCACTGAGCAACCACGGCGGGTTGTGGCTTATGAAAGGCACCCTTCACTCGTTAAATGTTTTACCTGGGAGGGAGGCTAGATAATTTTTTTCTACGATCGAAATATTTACTTTGACAAGATTTAAACTCCCCTTTATTACAAGAAAGGAATAATGGCGTGCACACAAGCACATGTGCATAAATAATCTATAAACGCTTCATAAAACGTGATGAAATGCTCGCCGTTCTTAGTGAGTCCACCATTTACATCTGACCACGTTGGTCTAACCCAGTCAACGCAGCGCACCATTTTGTACCGACGTCTCGAGTTTGGTTTTGTCCACGCTGATTTTTCTTTCCTTCCTCCGTCTTGTATTGCCATGATATTTTTACTTCGCGCGCTTTCTTTTTTTCATTTATAAGTAGTTGTGCACTATATATTACTTATTTTTCATCAGGTTAATTGTTTAAATAGTTCTAGAGTTCTTCATTTTTAAGCCGCGTTCAGGATGTAGGGGCGCAAAATTCACCGACGAAGAGCCCACCATCCTCGTGGATCTCATGGATAGACACCGCAATGTGCGTGAATGCGCGAAAACTGACGCGGTGTCTACCCACGCGAAGAAGAAGGCGCGGGAAAAGTTGGCCGGCGCGTTTAACAGCCGCCACCACATGAGACCACGAACGTTGAAGCAGCTGAAGAAATAGTCTGATAATCTCAAAGAAAAGTGGCGCCCTGCGAAAGCGGAACACACGCGTGAAGTCTTCAAAACAGGTGAGCATTATATTATTCCTCACGTGCCGAAATTGCTGCAACTTGCTTCGCGCTTAAGAAAAAAAAAATATATTTGATGAAATGAGCGGCTGGGAAAACACGGGAAGCTATCGCTACAGCTGATTTCGAGCGCCGTCAACAGCAGATTGTGCGCGTACATACGGCAAAGTGGCGAGGACGCAGAAAATTCGTCACCAGAAATATCGTTGCACTGAACTTGGTTGATTATAACGTGCAGGCAAACAAATGCATTGGAAGGGCGTACGCTCGTGTGTTTTCCTCGACACTTGCACGACCGGCAAACTTGCTCATGTTTCGGCGCCTTGCAGGCTGCAGTAGCTATATCAAAGGGCGTCTTGCTATGAAAGGAACGCTACCTTATTGGTTTGCAGAGCGTGCAAATGCAGTCTTTGGCCGAACGCCGTCAACTAGCTTTGTCTGTAGGCTTGTCGTTTGCTGTAATGAAATACTAAAAGCAAACAAAACTTGGGCACAATTGCAGTTCATTACCATATGCACAGTGCTATGTGCATGGGTGCACGGCGACCTGTGTCTATATTTTGTTTGTGCTGGGCTAGCGGGGCTCGAAATGACCTATGACAGCTACATCATAAAGTGCACATATATTTCTGGCAGTTTTTTCGAAGCAGTGGAACTGAGGAGGCATGATTGAATTTTTAGTGACCATGAAATTTTGTTAAAGCTGACATTTGCCTCTCAAAGGTGGTGGCACCCCGGTGGAAAGCCGCGTGAGCGATGAACTACTGAGTGTCGGTGCACTGGAATGCCAGATGGCCAGACACCTTGCAAACCCCTTTGATAGTGACCGCACTGGGCCTCGCACAGAGCCCCACGCCAGCTGTTAGCAGCAAGGCTGACTTCGTGACAGCAGGGACGAAGCACTGATGCAGATGGTGAGTATGAGCTCATCTGAAACATTAGATCTAGGATAATTACTAAACTAGATTTGCTAATACAGAAAGACACCTAATGAGGCATCGCTGGTGGCTAATGAACAACTCATTCTGTGTTCTGCATTTGACACAGCAGTAGTGCAGGAAACCAAGCTACTTTTCGACTCAGTATGCTGACGTTACTTTTGCGCATCATGATGATGACGTTAGAGCAGCGGAGAAATGGTTTTATTTTGGTTTTGGTATAGCGGACGCTACAACGAGGAATGATGCATTCGTTGGATCTGTCCTGAAGGCTTCTAAAACTGGTTTTTACAGTTGCGGTTGTGCATTATTTCACTGTTTTCGTGTGAATGTTACAAACAAAGTGCTTCTTTTTTACAGCGGAATGGTTAGAGTCCCCAAAATTGTGTGTGTGCAATGTGCAGGACATATAGGTCAGTATGCTGTTGCACCGCCTGCATCCAGAAGAAACGCCCTAATATTATCTGCACTGAACATAAGAAAGAGACCATGCCTTGTGGAGCAAACTGTAAATTGATCAGGCAATGTAATCTCTTTTTTGTCGCGTGCTAGATACTTGACTAGCTGTGTATGTTCATGGGTGCATATGCTGTGTGTTTGTGAACATGTGTGTATTTAATTTGTTGCGACATGCGTGTTGAATAGGAGGCAGACTTCATCATCATCATCATCATCAGCCTGGTTATGCCCCCTGCAGGGCAAAGGCCTCTCCCATACTTCTCCAACTACCCCGGTCAGGCAGACTTGCTATCAGGCAAATCTGTCAAGCTTTTTCAAAGGACCTCTTTCTCTCTTGGAGTATTGTCCATAATTGCTTTGGGAGGGCATGGGTCACGCAGAATTGTGCTCAGGTTGTGAAACGCCGCACATGCAGTGATCACTATAGCTGAGGTGTCCGTTTCAATTTGTAGTTTCATAGGAAGGCACGGGATCCTTCTCTTCCAGATGCCAAGCACACGTTCCACGCTGTTTCTGGTTTTTGCTAGTGACTTGTTGTACCTGAAAAAATAGCTGCAATATTTTTCTTTGCCTTTCTATGCAACGTTTGCAATCCGTGAAAATACTGACAGAAAGAGAGGTGATCAATTGCTCTTGATGTTATATGAACAGCGCTTTTTTTTTCTTTCTTTGTTTTAGACACAATTCGCCTTTGAGTTTCAGTGTTTGAAATGAATCGTGAAAACATTCTTGAAAATGAGCAAATAAAAATGTTTCAATTTTGTGTCGGCTCTTGTCTAGTCTTGCATGCTCAGATATGTTGCTTTGTCTGCAAAAAGCCTTCGGACTATTTTTGCAGGACACTTTTTTCTTAAAAATGATTGTGATATTCTGCAACACTGCTTCACAGAAATTAACTTGCTTGCCTGTACTCTGGGCTGCTTTTGTCAGGCTCCTTGAGAGGAATCATGAGGTAGGGCCTGCAGGCGTAGCCCATATCTCCGAGAACAATCCCGGGGACGACATCCGTCTCGTACAGCACTCTGGCACGGTTGCTGTCAAAAATTCTGCTGTCGTGGGCAGACTCTGGCCACTACATCGTAAAAGTTTAGGTCAGGCTCCATAATTCCCTGCAAAATAGCAACTTTGGTAATAAAGGCGGAAGGTATCCAAAATGTAATTGCACATAGAGAAAATTCTGTACAGGTAGGAATTTCATGGTTGCATCATATTCTTAACTGACAAACTGGTTGACTTTTTTTTGTCGTAAGTAAATAAGTAAATCTCCACAATAACGCTCATACTGATCTTGCAAAATGCGCGAATGGACTTGTTGAAACATGTCAAGAAATCAGGGTGCTAAAATAAAAGGGGGTGTTCCAATACTTTCGTTCTTGTAATAGTGTAGCTTAGTGGTAGGCTTATGCAATGGAATCTTGATTACACGATCATGCCCGATATGAATTTTTGGAAAGTCCCGGCCCAAGTATATAAGCTTACAATGTGCTAAATTTTTGATGTTGTGAGCCGCTTGTAGCGGCGCAGTGGGTCCTCCGAAGAACCGAGCCGTCGCATGATCTCCGGCGGTACGTGCGAGCGTGAATAAAGAAACCCGTGTCACCTTTTTACTCTTTATAGTATACGCTTCACCAACATACATTGCGCAATCTACGCTGCATACCAGTGCTGTATTCTGACAAAGCTGAGTTTAGCAATTATACTCTTGCTGAATTTTGGTGTGTGCTTGTTCTTGCTACATTAATCTACCGATTTTTCTTGCGATCTCCCGAAAGATTCAAATAATCTAGATTATACTGGATCAAAACATAAAGGGTTATATACTTGAGACGCTGCGATTTAATCGCAACATCGCTATTCCGATGCTGAACACGGCGTTGCGGGTTCAGTTGGTGGCCGCAGTGTCATTTCGACGAGGGACGAGATGTTCGTTCAGGTTAAGGTTACCCTGGTAGCAAATTCGAGGCTTCGATAGCTGCGTTGCACAGATGTATACTGGTGATGTGAAACACGTCGTATATTATTCGAGTAATTTACTTGGTGTTATGTCTGTTACATTTACAAAGTCGTACAACCAACGGCATTCTGTACCGCTTCTGTTTGCATTTCGGTATCAAACCACCACTTAAAACTTGAAACGGGTACTCACCTGAACATTTATCGAAAAATATCCTTTCCGGTTACGGTACACCTCGTCGTGGTCACCCCTGGGGCTCTCAATTGGCCTATGGGTGCAGTTATTGCACCCACTGACACCGGGAAACTAGCCTATCTGATAAAATTCCTGCATCACACCACTCATTTGTGAAGCGGCGGGAAACTTCACAAGCGCAGGGTCTAGGCTTCTGGCGATCATAGTAGAAACGTGCTCGATGGCCCGCGACACCGTCGGCTGTGAAACTTTCACAAGGTCTCCAGTCACAATTTGAAACGTGCCGCCTCCGTAGAAGCAAAGTGGGATGAGGAGCTGAAGGAGGGACGGCAAAGGGAACCCACGTCCATTGGTGTTTTCCCGCAGAGCTAGCATAGCGAGCAGCTAGGTGCTGCACGGCAATTTCGGTGAGCCGAAATCGACACAAGAACTCGTAGTGATGTACAGCTCCATGGGATGAAAGCGATCCTTGACCACTCGCCGCGGCGGTGGCGCGTATGCGAGTGCTGCCCCACCTAATATTACTTTGTAATATTACTATTTATTACTTAATATTATATTAATATTAATATTAATATTAAATTAATATTAATAATTAGTAATATTACTTAATATTACTTAATATTACTTCGTAGCGTTCCAGATAGCCAACATACTCCGCGAAGTTGTCCATCGCGGCTATTTCGTTTGCTCACAAGGAAGTGTTAAGGTAGGCTAGAGGGTACCTTAACCAAGCCTTACTTATTACGACCATAAGTACTAGAAAAATTATGCCATAAGTACAAGGTTGGTTTTTGAAACGCGTTAAGGGCTGTTTAGTGACTTAAGTCGTAAGCATAAGTTTGGTTTGTGAATCCGGTGGTTAGTATGTGCCACTTTTCAATGAAAAATACCCTTGAAGTTTTCTTACCTGTGCTCGGCAAAATGGAACCCGCCTAACGTAGATTCAGCCATCGTGCCTGTATAAATTCAGGCCACACACGGACTTCACCGCGATGGCGCTAGATGGCACAGCGTGTACAGAGGGAAGCATGAGACAGGAGGTCGGCTGCGGTACACGCCTCGTACATGTAGCGTTTCGACGGCGATATGGTGTGTCGCTACGTTGCTTCAATGCTAATTGCATCAACGTCGACATTCATCCTAAGATGCGTTCTGTAGAAACTTATAAACTTTCTTTTAACTTCTAGCTCATCGTTTTGTGGCAACCAAACGTTTTTCAGTAAGCAGCTTTCCATAAAGTTTTGAGATATGTCGAAGTGGTGAATCCTTGATCCTACTCTCCTGACAGTTGTTATTTCTTAACAGGTCTGCGGTTGTTCGTGTTATTTAGGTATAAAGGTGCACTTGCGATGCTGACACTATATTACTCTCTTGTACCTACGTTGCGAAAACACAAAAAGCTATCTTTTTAACGTTTCAGAACACATGCGCGTGTTGTGCACAATTATTGCCGGAGTATATAAAATAGAGTTAGAAGGAAAGAACGCTGCACAAGGTACAGAATAAAGCACCCAAAGCTCTTTCTTGTGCTGTCGTTATGATGTTCACTATGCCATTGGTAAACTTACTAGGTCAGTTTCATGCTATAGTTGAACGTTCAGATCTGCATCACATGGGGCACCCACCTCATAATCAGATTGTGGTTATGACAGATAAAATCCCCTTAATTTACTTAAAACTTCATTTTGAATCCCAGGGGGCTCAATCTAGAGCTGTGTGCGCGAAATGGCGTTGCGAAAAAGCGGTGCATATCATTTCTTTTCTCCTATGCTACGCACTCCGCTTTATAACATGTTGAAGTAAGAAGCAAGATGCTCAACAGGAAGTTATTGTTGGCGTATTTTCTTTTTCATCACTCATTGAGAGGTTATTTTATTTTCGCGTAAATAACGCTATTAGTAACATGGATATTGGCTACCTTGCATATTAACGGCTACTCTTGAATCTGCGTCCATAATAGTGCTATGCTTGAAGGAAATAATAATCAGTCCTGCTACGCCCATAGTTTAGCGAAATGCCGACGTGAGACGAAATGTCAGAGTGGAAGTGTTTTTTTTTCACACTTTATCTATTTTGCCAAGTTACAAATGCAATCGAAAAGGAACTCATTTAATTGCGATAGCAATTGTATGGACACTCAGGGCGCGTTTCTGCCGTCGGCGTCGCCGTGGCCGTCGCTGTTGCCGTTGCCGTGAGGCTGCGTATCGGGGGGCGAGCTCCACAACTCGAAAAGCTGGCGCCACCGTCGACGTGACGTGGCAGGAGGGATCACGTGGACACATTGGCCACGTCTGCTGCTTCAGAAGCGCCCACGCGAGATGAAAACGAAAGTGTAAAGTCCCGCCTCCGCTGCAGTTCTGATTAAGAGATGAGGCTTTCCCGCCTTGGATGTCCGCTTGACAACATATGAAAGCGCTATAATAGGTAGTGGCTGTCTTCAGAAGCGTGCAGCATGGCAGGCTACTGCTTGGTGCCACGGTGCTGGACGTACGTAACGGAGCCCGCTGTCAGCCTTATTCACAGGTAGCCGCAGGTATGCAGCAAGCCCAGACGCGAGGAAGGTTTCTGCTACGGCGCCGGGACTGCAATGTTTGGTAAACCGCGAAAAACGCGCACTGAGACGCTCGCTCACGCCCGCTGCTCGGCTAATGACATGACGGTTTAAGCTATGAACGTTACTGTTTACTTCAAGTTCACTGGAATTGAAAGGGAGCGGTAAGAAGCACATTAAAAAAAAAAGGCATGGCATATTGTCATGTTTTCTTATGAATGAATGCACTGGATTACGAAAAAGTATCAACGGGAAATCGCACGCTGAGAAGACCGATAAACATACGGTGCGAGGCAACTTGAGGAATAATATTGAAGCGTCCAAGGATTTAGAGGAAAAGAAAAGATTACATTGTCGCGCAGGCACATTACGTTCACCGTAGGCGTCGATATCTCTATAACGAAATTACTTTTGAACCATCCTGGTAGCGTCAACGCAACCATGGTTGCTTGTGTACTGTCAAAAACTCATATTCTGCGGCCTAAAGGTGACGGCACGGTGCGACATGCGCACGCAACGAAAGCGAAACATTGTGCGCGGATATGCATGCAGACGCGCAGTCGGTCGGTGCGAACCCGTGCGATCGCTGCATTGAGGATTCATTCTGTTATGCTCCATTGGGTTATACAGACAGCTCGCTATAAGAACGTATTTCACATAGTTTGCCTTCAGCGTTTTCCTACCTTTCACGCAAGAAGCCGGTTCGGGAGACTCCGTCGCGGTGACCTCGTGCAGTAGCGTTCACTGTACGTACTTGCTAAACAGATAGCGTCTGTAAACGATTCTGTGTTTTAAGTTTGCCCAAGATTATTATTTCGACAGTAAAAAAAAATTACCTCGTATTGAGAGTACTTACAAAAATCTCCAGGAGGGCTGCCGCGTGGTGTTTTGATTGAGCGCCGTAAGCAAAACTTGTGAGGAGCGCGCCGCGTCATTCCTCATACTACGAAAGGGACGCGCTTCCGACAGATGGGGACTCCGTAAGTTCTCACCCCCAATAAAGTCCAAGGGCGATAAACAGACGTCGCGCGCCGTGTGCTGTATGTGCTGCTGCTTGCGAGAGAGAGCCGGCGAACACGGTTCAATCTCGGATGCGTGAGCGAGGAACGCGGGCCGGAAACGTGCCCTCTCCTGTCGCTTGCGAGGCAGGGTGGTTATGCGAGGGAGGAGGGGCGTTCTTCTCCAGCGGCTGCTAGGGTGCCTCAGTGCCCTCTTCGCTCGCCGCTCCGTACAGAGTGGAGACAACCGCGGCGCCTACTATGGTGTTGGGCACGCGCACGGCGCACGCTGTGGTAGACGCCTTTGGCGAACGCCGTAGGGACGTGTTGCCGGCGCTCGTGTGTCTCGAAAGCGATCTGCAACCTAGCCAAAGGTCGCGCATGCGCGCGCCTCATTTTCACAGCGATGTGCGATGTTTGGAGAGTGAGCGTAGTTCCGGTAGGTTCGTATGCGCTGTGCTTCCGACGCTTAGGTCCCGTTGAAGCGAGAGATGCACGAAGGGCAATTCGATTGCTGCTGCTGCGATTCTGCTACAGCGAGATGTGTTCATGTTTACCTGTGGGCGCGTAACACAGTGCTTAGTCGAAACACGTTTGTGGGCTAGTTGGTTTGAATCTATGATAGAATTAGTAAGCGCGACTGAACAAGGAAGCAGAAAGGTGCAGACACTCAAAGACAGCGCTGTCTCTGTGTATCGATTTCTCCTACGTCCTCGTTCAGTCAAGCTCGCACATTCTATCGTTGTCAATCTAGTCAGAAACCGAAACTTTACAAGTTTACATGACCGCTAAAACTACTCGCCTTACTTCGCACAGCTATCCACTAATTTGATATCGCAATCGGTGCTTCGCCTTTCGGGCGAAACTGGGACTCTTCTTTTTGTGCCTGAGTGGATGCGCTGTTCATTGAAGGACATGTTGAGAAAAAATTATGTTCCTCCGCTGTATCTATCTAAAAATATAGGGAGAACTGTAACGACACCTAGTGTTGGGGAAATGAAAGCTGTAGGCCCAAGTGCACGCACCTTTTCCCAGCCCTTCCCGTGACGGACAAGCGAGCGAGATAACAAACAAGAGTTTGCCCCTCCCTCTCCACTTGCCAGACCGACCCCCGCGACTGATAACAACACCCGGAAACAGTTGTTTACTGATCGCCCCGGCGCATTGTTTATGTCGACATCTGAGACACATTTTTTTTTTCAAAATCCTAGCCATTGACAGCTTCGCTGTAAAAAAACTCGGTGCCTTTCCACTCTGTGAAGAAGGATGACCAGCGAGGCTGTGTATGTGGGCTCCTTAATGGCGAATTGCACCTCCGCCGCGGGTCGGCCCGGCATTGCACTATCTTCGGGGTCGGCCCACGTATGGGGAGTGATGTGTATACACGCGGACACAATCCTGGAGGAAATGTCCCTTCACAGCTTCGCTGTAAAACATCGAACTATACTCAAGTGCGAAAGAAATCATCGCAAGAAGTCTCTAGCCCCCATAGCGTTGATTGCTACGTATGGAACGGAGCATAATATGTCCAAAGAGTTTGACAAGTACCATATGCAGCCTCGCTGTCTTTGTTGTATCAGTTGCTCTGAGTGGCATATTGCTCTCAGTTGTTGCGAGTGTCATTTTGAAATGTTGTTGCGGTAGCAATTACATGAACGCCGTCGGCATAGCCATTTGCCACACTATTCTATCACTAACGTTGCTCCGGACAGGTGTTAAATTCTCGACAAAATTGTTCCTCAGAATTTTGAGAATGGCAGACCAAGAACAAATGTCAGGAAACATAACACTGGCAGGGCATGTCTTTTATGTTAAATTTTCTCAGACAACTAAAGTTTAGACATAGTATCAGGGCTGAAACCTGAAAGTAATTTAATTGCACTGCACGCTGTCTACGATCAATCCATGAAAGAGGTTTGAAAGATACCGGATAGGAAAAAGTGGGGATAAGGTCGGTAAGAAAGACTTCAATAAATAAACCGTCTAATGAACTTCTCCGACGGCAGGATTTGAACAGAGGACCCCTAGCATCACAGCTCGATTCTCTAACCATTAGGCTATGCACACATGCCTCAGTAAACGGAATAGATCGTCCTTAAGTATTTACCGCATTCAAGCCGACGCATTAAGTCGCTTGGAGCTTTTTATGAACACTCTCGCAAGTTTTTCGCTATCAATAATTACACGTAGAAATACTGATTTATTTAGTTGTAATATCTTTTTCTGAAGATCATTACTCACATTAACCGTACGATTTCCCTTTGCGTCATAATTTGAACGCCAGGTGGCGAAATATGTCTAGACGTGTTCATGTTCCGAACAGAAAGGCTGTTGCAAAGAAGAAGCTGTATTATAAGACCTGAGATCAGAGAATACCGCTTGCTGGAACAAATTGTAAAACAGCGTACACAGATTATGCAGACCATATTGGCTTGTGCCATCGTTTTCCCACGCTTAGTTGCCAAGGTACGGTGGCTATAGAATGGTATCTGACGCTCCCTCAGATACCATTCAGCGTTGTTACCGCGTTGCAGCGCCACGTCCCTCACATCGCGCAAGCGTGCCTCCACATGTTAGAACGCCAGCCGAGAAGCTCCAACGAAATGCTAATCGCAATGAAGGAAGGCGGGCCCACATACGCGCAAAAAACACTTTGTTAGTTCAGTTGCAGAAGATAGTTTAGCTTAAAGGACGCAAGTCGAACCCAAGCGCTGAGAGACGCAACTGCATTAGTTAGTATCCCTTCGCACTCTTTTGTGCTCGCCGTGGGTTGTTTTGTATAGTAATTAGCGTCGGCCAACGCTTGGGGGCGGCTTGGGACCCCTAACCCAAAACTCTTTAATGTGCTACCGCGTTTGTGGCACACGCTACAGCTCAACGCCGGAGGCGCCTAGACGTGGCCCAGACAATGAAACGTTCCTTTCCTTCGACCGCCTCCTAACCTTCCGCAAGCGCGCCTTACGGCGAAGGACCGATGGAGGAAGCAAGCGTACTCTGAAAGCTCGCTTTGCCTGTCCTCAGGTAACGAACGGTTGCCGCCTGCCTGAGTTGGAGAGGATCTCTTCAAAGCTTTACGCAAACACCATTATTGAATAAAACGATTTTGTATAGTCGCATAATTTTTAAATTGCTAATATAGAGACGCGTGCACACTTTCTTCTAGTTTCGTTTACTAAACGCGAAAAAGCCTCACATTATAGCGTAAAATTTGATGTGCTCCAGCAACGCTGGCCCGCCGGCGTTGTGCAACGCATAGCAACGCCTAGGAATGCCACTGATGCGGAACGTGCCACTGAGACGGGCATGCCTGGCAAGAGTATGCTCGTGCTTCTTCGCAGGCGGGTGGCAGCGCGAATGCGCAAGCAAAAGTAACGTGGCTAAGCAGTGAGCTGAAGCGCTCGCTCAGGCTCAGGAGCGGCGTAAGGACGCATGAAGGTAGCTTCGGAGCTGCCTTACGCTGAGGAAGCACCAAGGAAGCCTTGAGTGAGAGCACGTCGGTAAGGAAGCTTTCTGAGCGACATAAGGTGGGCCTCAACGCAACGAAGGCTTCCTTACTGAGGTAAGGAAGATTTCATTGTTTGGTAAACGTCGACAAAACCCTGGAGTTCAAAAGCGCGAAGCGGACCCACATATCGTGCCCGCCGTGAGTATGCCGCATGTGCGGGAAAGCGAGGCCAACACAAGGCAACACACCGACAAGACCCTGTAATTCTAAGCGATGCTGCTCCCGGTCATTGAGCTTTCTCTGTTCACGTGTGTACTTACTCACCTTAGGTCTACTGCAAGTCGCACTGCCACTAAAGAAAGGTGCCTTACAGTTCGTGTAATATTCTTATATGTTAGTAGCCCATTAATTGCTTCGCCCTCATGGCGAAATCGCGATTTATTTGGATGTTTAGAAAAAGCTTATTCAAGAAGAGACGATATTGTCGCAGTACAACGTGGACAGCAGACAGGGAGACGTTCAAGAACCGCAGGACAACTTGTTCAAATACAAAACAGGCCAGAGACACGTCTTCTTCGTCTTCGCCGAATCTCACTGACCCACTAGATGGAGTCCGTTAATGTCCCTTTCTTCGTTGTCGTCTGCATAGAAGAATAGACGCATCAATATGAGCACTAAGTCACAATCCCGGCACAATTCCACCAGGGCGATAAAAAAAAAGAAAAAACGAGACATTGTACGCACGGCACATTTTCAAGGTAGGGTCCGAGTCCGCACTCACTAACATATAGCCACATAGACCCACAGAAAGGCACATTCGCCACACATGAAGTCGCGTAGCTGGCCATGCAGAAATGACGCCGTTATCG
This sequence comes from Dermacentor andersoni, assembly GCF_023375885.2. Classification (NCBI taxonomy): domain Eukaryota; kingdom Metazoa; phylum Arthropoda; class Arachnida; order Ixodida; family Ixodidae; genus Dermacentor; species Dermacentor andersoni. The sequence goes on along the minus strand of NC_092818.1, from coordinate 98,287,480 downwards.
CATCCAGCAACACATTATTGGAGCGTGCGAAGTTCACTGGGGGAACTAAAGGGAGCAGTAAGGCTAACATATCATCTACTGCACGGTTTTCGAGAACGTCTACATCAGGAAATACCTGTTGTATGTGGCGATAAAGTGCCACGGTCGCAGAGTAAAATGCAGGTGCATTTAACACATATGGTTCGCGATTTAAGTGCACACCCGGTAACATGTAACCAATTTTTATGCGAAGGAAAAAGCAGGCGAGTTCAACAGGTGGAGTAGAAATCGCAAAGCGAGCAGCCGGCAGTGGACAGACATGGATGGAAACGCAAACCCACCGCGAGAGCATGGTTGCCGAAGTGCCACGCAATAGACCAGTTCTGTACTGCCCTTCCAGAAGAAGAAACCAAGAAGGGACTGCAAGGACCTAGTAACCCGTAATGGTGGCTGTAGAACGTGACAAACGAACTTCCGACTATGGCAACCGAGCATTCGACATAGCTCAGTCGGATAATCCCACAGGCGGGAGGCCACCTTATCGCCGACAAATACAGCCCCGAGTGCTCTAGGTGGCTGAAAACGTCTTTAATTTACCTGCGATAAAACTGTTTTCCTGATCGCGATATGTAACTCATATAGAATGATTTCTAAACGGTTCTGGCCTCGCAGTTCCGGAATCGCACGTGCGCAGGAGACACGGCATAGCATTTCTCAATGTTTCTAACATCATGGTTTTGGAGTCACCCGTACGCATGCGGTCGTTAACGCGGCTAGATATACGATACATTTTCGGCGAACTTGAACAATACTTAAATGTAGTGTGGAAAGGAAAGAAGAAAATGATAAAAAATTAAAAAAACTTTCAGCGCTTACCGGGCATTTACTAGTAGCGTGTTCAAGGCGGTACACCAAACAACTCCAATGCGCGCCACTATGCAAGTCATGCGCGCAATTTGATTAGCTAAAAGAATCGGCGAGAGCATTCTGGAATTTCGTATACGTGCAGGTTATTCTTGCGCCAAGCTATAAGTTTGTTACCGTTGCTAGACGGGGAAAAGCGGTCCCCCGGAAATAGTAAAGAATGTACATCTGTCAATGCACCTCTTAAAGCCCAGATCCAAATTGACCAGGTTAGACACCGGAAGGGCTCTTCGTAATGTAAGTGTCAATAGTAATTATGAAGTTTCTAGAGTCATAGCCGGCTTAAACGTAGGCTACTATTCCACGTTTTCACATGTAAAATAGTATAAAGTACCTTGAGTTGCTATGCTGGGACGAAAATCCACGCGAGCCAAATAGAACCAGACTATGGCACGCTGTCGAGCCAATAGCCTTACCCCACATCTCTGTACCACTTCAAAAAGAGACGTGGTTAGTGCTGAATTTTCGTTGAAACGAGTTCTCACTTAACTTACGAACTACCAGAGGAAGAAGAAGTCGTCGTCGTCGTCGTCGTCGTCAGGAGCAGCAGCAAGCGGCGGCAGGCAGCAGCGGCAGCAGGAGCAAGCAGCGGCGGCAGCGGCAGCATCAGCAAACAGCAGCAGCAGCAAACACCAGCAGCAGCCTATTTTACGTCAACTGCAGGAGGAAGGCATCTCTCCGCGATCTCCAATTACCCCTGTCCCGCGCCAACCGACTCCAACCAGCACCCGCAAATTTCGTAATTTCGTCGCACCACCTAGACTTCTGTCGTCCTCTACTGCGCTTCCTTTCTTTTGGTACCCATTCTGTCACTTTAATGGTCCAACGGTTATCTACTCTACGCATTTTATGACCTGCCCAGCGCCATTCTTTTCTCTTCATGTGAATTTGAATGTCGTCTATACCCGGTTGCTTTCTGATCCAAACTTCGGTCTCTTAAAAGTTATGCCTTGCGTTCTTCGTTCCATCGCTCTTTGCGCAGTCCTTAACTTGTTTTCAAGTTTCTTTGTCAGTCTCCAAGTCTGCTCCATATGTCAGCACCGGTAAAATGCACTGATTGTATACCTTCCCCTTCAATGATAACGGTAAGCTTCCAGTCAGGAGCTCACGATGTCTGCCGTATGCGATCTAACCCATTTTTATTCTTCTGTGAATTTCCTTCTCATGGTCAGGGTTCCCTGTAATTAGTTGACCTAGGCAAACGTACTCCTTCAGACTCTAGTGGCTGACTGGCGATCCTGAATTCTTGTTCCCTTGCCCGGGTATGCATCATTATCTTTGTCTTCTGCATATTAATTTTAAACCCCACTCTTACACTCCCTCTCTTAAGGTCCTCAATCATTTGTTGTAACTAATCTGTAGTGTTACTGAATAGAACAATGTCATCGGCGAAACGAAGGTTGCTGAGGTATTCGCCATCCATCCTTACTCCTAAACCTTCCCAGTTTAATAGCTTGAATATTTCTTCCAAACACGCAGTGAAATGCATTGGAGTGATTGTGTCTCCTTGTCCGACGCCTTTCTTTATAGGTATCCTCCTACGTGTGTAGAATTACGATGGCTGTGGAATCTGCAGATATTTTCCAAGGTAAGTGGTGTGTACTCATTGATTACGCAATGCCTCTATGACTGCTGGTATCTCTACTGAATCAAACGCTTTTTCGTAATCTATGAAAGGCACATAGAGAGGTTTATTGAACTCTGCGGATTTCTCGAAAGCCTGTTTAATGACATGGATGTGATCCATTGTAGAGAATCCTTTCCTGATGCCCGCCTTTTCCCTTGGTTGACTAAAGTCCAGTGTTGCTCTTATCCTGATGAAGATAATTTTGTTAAATATTTGCTATAATACTGCGAGTAAGCTACTAGACCTCTAATTTTTCAGTTCTTTAATGTCTCTCTTTTTGGGGATTAGTATAATCTTTGCATTATTCCAGTTTTCTGGGACCCTTGCAATCGATAGACATTTCGTATAGAGAGCCGCCAGTTTTTCAAGCATTATATCTCCTCCGTCTTTGATTAGATCGACTGTTATTCCATCTTCTCCTGCCGCTTTTCCCCGTCTCATGTCTTGCAAGGCCCTTTTCACATCATGTGTAATTATAGGAGGAGTTTCTGTATGCTGTTCATTATCGTTTCGAAGGGAGTTCTCCTGAGCCCTCTGGGTCACTGTAGAATTCTTCCGCTGCATTTATTATACCTTCGAGATTGCTGATGATATTACCCTGCTTATCTTTTAGTGCATACATCTGGTTTATCCTATGCCAAGTTTCCTTCTCACTGATTTCAGGCTGCGTCCTTTCGTTACGGCTTCCTCAGTCTTTCTCACATTATCATTTCTAATATCACTTATTTTCGCCGTGTTGATCACTTTTGACAGTTCCGCGAATTGTATCTTACCTCTTGAGTTGGACACTTTCATTCTTTGTCGTTTCTTTATTAGGTCCTTTGTAACTTGGGAGAGCTTGCCTTGCCTCCCGCTTTAGTTACTGCCTCTGAAGCCAGCCTCGATACGGTTTCATTCATTACCTCTATTTCATTATCATCATCTCTATGTTCTAAAGATGAAAATTTGTTTGCAAGTTCCAGCCTAAATTTGTCTGCTTTTAGCCTTACTCCCTCTAAGTTGACCTGTTCCTTCTTGACCAATTTTACTCTCTCCAAATTGAGGTGAATCCTAGCCCTCACTAACCTATGATCATTGCACTTTACCCTACCAATCACTTCATCATTCTACACTATGCTGGGATCGGCAGAAACTATGAAATCAATTTCATTCATTTTTTCACCATTAGGGCTTTTCCATGTCCACTTTCTGCTGCTACGCTTCCTGAAAAAAGGTGTTCATTATTCTCATCTCATTCCTTTCTGCGAAGGCTACCAGCACCTCTCCTCTAGCGTTTCTAGAATCGACGCGGTAGTTGCCAGTTGCCTGTTCACCCACCTGCTTTTCTCCCCCTTTTGCATGGAAGTCATCCATTACTACTGTTTACCGAGTTTGCACTTTTCTCATCGCTAATTCAACATCTTCATAAAACTGATCTACTTCCTCATCGTCGTGACTGGATGTTGGAGCCTAGGCTTGTACTACCTTTAATATATACCTCTTATTAAATTTGATTACGGCTACTGCTACCCTCTCAGTAATGCTGCAGAATTCGTCACTGTTGCCCGCTGTGTCCTTATGGATTAAGAATCCTACTCCGTATTCCTTATTATCCGGGAGACCTCTATAGCAGAGGACATGGCTTTTATTCAGCAACGTATAAGCGTCACCAGTTCTTCTAATCTCACTAAGGCCGATGATATCCCCAACAATGTCTGATAGTACCTTAAAGAGTACTACTGAGCTAGCCTTACTCGACAGAGTTCGACAATTAAAAGTTGACAGGGTCAGTTTCCATTAGCGGCCTGTCCGGACGCAGAGATTGTTAGCACACTCTGCTGCGTTACAGGTCTGACCACCACGTTGGACAGATGCTCCGCAGCTGCTGGGGACTGGAGGCCGTGAGTTAATTGTAGATGTCATTGGAGAGGTTGTGGCCGAATACTGCACCAGGGAGGCCAATTCTTTTTCTAGTGAGGCAGTGCCTTAGTAGATGCTTGGTGGGCCTTCCTAATTTGGTTGTACCTGGATTAGTATAGCTCCACTCACTCTCGGCATCTTTCGCCGGTGTCAGGTGCCACTGCAAGCCTGCAGATGTAGTGCACTGGAGGATGTCATATTCGGATAGACCATCGTAGGAAAAAAAAAAAGAAAAAAAAAGGAAAAGGACGGGGGGGGGGGGGAGATTTGAACTTCCGACTACCGCAACCGAGCATACGACATAGCCCAGTAAGATAATCCCGCATGCGGCTAGGCTACCTTGTCACTGAAGAGTGTGGGCCAGAGGGCCCTACGTGCCTAGGAGATCCGCTGATTTGTCCGCCCTTTGCGGGTTGCACAACATAGTATGAATTCTCCGTGGTCCTGCCATGCTGTTTCCCGAATCTCACGCACGGACACGGTCTTGAACGCGCCTAGGTACACGATATATTTTCGCTGAAATTGAACAGCACTTAACACTTGCGTGTAAAAATAAAGAAGGGAAACGTTTTCAGCGCTTACCGGGAGGAGCCGGGCCGCGTATCATTCGTTCGTGGCGTCTGCCTGTCTCTCTTGGCGTCTGAAAGCTAGCGCTCCCGGGTATCCAGAATGGTGAGTCTTGTCGCCGTATCGTTACGGCTCTGAGCCTCGCGCAAAGGAAGCGTCCTTGAAAGCTCCCAATGGTGTCTCCACCCTTTCCTCAGCTTTGGACAGCGGTTATAATAGAGCTAATGAGAAGGTGGAAATGGGGGGGGGGGGGAGGGTAACTGACCCCGTATTGTTTCTGGGAACGCGGCGGCCCTAAACTCTAGAAAGTTGAGAATTCTATGCCTCCTTTAACCTACAGTGGTGCCTTCTTCGATCAGTCAGACATGGTTTGCACATTTCGCGCTTGTAAACTATTGACTGCCCTGTTGCCGCCACGGTCGCAATAGAATTTTCGGGATTACAAACGAAAATAAGCGAGAAAGAATAACCGCAGATGTACACGAAAGGAATCATTTCTTACATTTACAGTATCGTTAAAGACAATGCAGCAGCAGAAAAAATATATTAGTATGAAAATTTCTGGGAATTTCGTTGTGTCCACAAATGTAAACTCGGTGCCATTCTTTAGATGTGGAAGAATAAACGGCCGTTTTACATACAGTGTAGTTCGAAAAGGCCCAGCCAATTGCAAAGTTTGCCTGATGTAAATCATTCTAAAAGAAGTGTCCAACGATTATGATACTTCCTAATGCGAAATTTGAGCGCAGCTTGATACGTGTTTTAATTTCACAATATGTTGAGGCAAAGAATTTGAGACCGAAATCATCGCATCGACTGGCAGTGGGCCAGTGCCATCAGCCCCTTCGTAGATGGAGGAGCAATATAAGAACACTGACAAGAGCAGACAAGAAAACACAACTGGCACTCGTCTAGTGGGCCGAAGAGGTCGCCCCCACCTGGGAGTCACACTAGGCCTACCTGCCCTAACTTTAAACCCTGTAGAGGCAAATAAAGTTGTTTCTCTCTCTCTCTCTCTTCCAGCTGTAGAAGAAGATGACAACCACGAACGTGCAAGCAGCGGCACGAGCGTGTTGACATGGTTATGCCGAAAACGCCGGTGAGCCAGCTATGGTAGAAGACAACAAACGCACGAGTAGTGGCAAAATCGCATTTGCGTGTTACGCCCATGGACGCCGATGCTCAACCCGTGAATGGCGCCCCCCCCTCCAAAATTATGAAAGACAAGAATCCATTACATGACTACATACTGGTGCCACAATGAAAAGCCCAGATGTCTATTTCTGCTTTTCCATCTAGCGCACTTTCTACGTATTAATCAGTTTTTGTAGGATGGGTCCCCATAAGAAGTATCCCATAATAAGTGTCTCAAGACGTATACAATATTTTAATGACTACTTTCATGAGTGCCTTTGAGGTGTTATTTTGGCATATACATTTGGATGAAGTGCATGAAGGGCGTATTTGAGATACTACCCTAAAATGGTTTTGGGGACATGATACTCACATGCATATCTCGTGCACGCAGTTTACTTGCTTTGTTGGATCATATTTATAACACGGATAACTTTTTAGGCCGTCATGACATTAGAATGTAGAATTATGATGAAATTAGAAAAGTATTCTCACCATATATAAAAAAATCCATGCTAACAACAATAATAGCTGACAGTATTTAGCATCTATAGAAAAGCATGAGCTATGACCGATGCTGTACAACGAGCTGTGGATTACTTTGGGCCACCTTATATGTATATCCGTTGAATGCACTGTTAAATCTCAATAACATGGGTTGTATTGCATATTGTGTTCCCATCAGAGTATTGACCCCCCGCCCCCGGGGGCTGGAAATTGAATCTGACCTCATGCACACCAGCAACAAAGTGAACAACAAAGAAACTGTGCCCCAGTGGTAAGTAGAATGACACACACTAGTGTCAAAGGCTATGTAGGCTATGTATAAACGCAGGCCATGCATAAACGCAGGCTATGTAGCGCTTTAGTAGAAGCACTGCTGGCTAATTGCGGCACCAGGTGATTTAGAGATCCGATGAGCGGTGTTGTAAAATTCATAAGTTCCGACTGTGGTCGAAAGTTGCCGAATTCCGAATTGGGATCATAGATGAAAATCAGCCGCCTAGGCTCTGCTTCTACGGCGATGTTGCGAACTTATCGCTCCACGCCCTCGCTGTTACGGCGGCAATGTGTCAGGCCGCCAAAGGGATAAGATTCCAGAATCGCAACCGTGAACGGCTGTATGGAGGAGTCCAGCGGAAGAAGAGTGAAATAGGTCAGTTCGCATCGCTCAACGACCACACGAAACTGCTAACCATTACCAAATAGCAGGTTCTAAAAAAAAACAAAAAAGAAACGCATAAACGTAAACTGCTGTGTGCTTCAGACGCTACCGTGTTTGACAGGTGGTGCTCGGGCGCAGTAGCTGTTGACAACTTTTGCAAGGATAGTTAGGTCCGCTTGCAGCAACCAACATTTCTCATATAACGTGAAACTTAATGAGGTGTTATTCCGAATGTTCGCGAGCAATGTTATAATCAATCAAAATTTTTTTTAAATTACCAACGAAGCAAATATATAATAAATAATCCCCTAGTTAACGCAGAAATATAGCTGGAAAGTGCCACCAAGGAGCAAAAGATAGGCACGCCAGCACGTTCAGATTTCGCGCTCTAACCAGCCTGCTTCAAATAGGCGCCGCTGATGGCGCGAGCGCCGTTACAACTCCACGAGAAGCGCGCAGACGCGCCTTTATGTTATTCGGGGATTCGGCTGCCGTCTCGACGTCGCCGCGGCGAGGGCAGTGTATCTCCTTTTGAGAAGGCTCACATGTGGCGCGCGGTCCGGCGGAGGCTGCAGCTCGATGTCGATGCGCTCGTGAGAGGATCGTGCCCCGGACGGTTTCCGATTCGCGCGGCGCGTTCACGTGGGCTCCCCAGTATCGCTTCGCAACGGCTCTTCGAGACGACGAGTGGATAACATTGCTTTGTGTGTCTATGTTTCTGTGCGTCGTGACGTGAAACCGTGCCACTTCTCGCCGGCCTGTGTTCTCGCGCTCGTGTTCGACAACTCGCGCGCTTTTTCAAGTGATTCCAAGTGGCCCGTTCGTGGATAGGAGTGCGGCTCTCTCTGATGCATATCGCTAGGGCTGATTCCGCGCTTTGCCAAATAGTTAGAAAAGTTAAATAAGAATTAGAAGGCGGCTATACACCGCGATTGTAACGCCAATATTTGGCTATATAGCGCATTAGTAGACAATGATATGAAAAGGCTGCGTAAGCAACAGAGAAGTTTTCAGCAATAATCAAAGCTTTTCGTTGAGCGAGACGTAGCAGCGCTTCTGGCATTACAGAAGATGCTTATTATGGAAGCTTCTGTAGGTGAGATTCTCAAGACTATTATCTAGAAAAAACTACTTAGGTTATACAAACAGTCACCCCTAGCACTAAAGCCTGGTGTCAAGTGTGGAGTATTACACGAATCGCAACGTTCGAACAGCTTTATCCGCAGCCTGCGCCATGACTTGTGCAGCCAAGCATGTTAACGAAAACAGAATGTACTGTGGGCTCTGTGAAATAATGATAATTATCTCGCTCGTGTTTTCCGATCTGCTTCGCCTTTAGCTTCTTTTGCGAGTAGTATCTCTTTACTCGACAGCAGCCCACGGATAACAATAACTTGGAAATTCCCCGAAGCCATCTTCAAGTAACATGAGCTGGCAGCTAAGAATTTCAGATCTTGACCCACAGCTTACCACAGCTGCTGCGGGAAAGGGCTAGATTGTTGGTTTGGTATCGTAAGTGCGTGTCCTTCCACTTGGCCAAAAAATACGCGCCGTCGATTTGGCACCACGAACGCCGAAATGGAAGCGCCGGTGAATACGGTGCGCGCTGAAAACGGGGCAGTTCGCAGTGCCTACGGTGATCCAGAAATCGGTCAGGACGTCCCGAAGAGCGTCAGCGGAAACGCCAACAACCACCACGCCCCGGTTATCAACATCGACCCCGGCGTAGAGTCTGGCGTTTTGCTGCGAGTGCCAGACTTGCCCTTCTCTAGAGGCACCTCGTCGGCCGAGTCCCTGGGTGCTACTCCTAATCAGTTTCTCAACCTGCCGAGTCCAGCCGAGCATCGACGACACTCGATGCAAGACGGCCGCAGCCCGCACAACCACCACCACCACCGGCGGCATCGCGACCGCAAGCGCTCGTGCCCCGACGTACGCAGCTCGGCAGACCGGCGTCGCCGCGGAAGCCGGAGCCCTATGGCTCCGCAGGGCCTGACGGTGTCTGGCGGGGTGGATTCGATGAGCGTGACCCCTTCGTCTTCGCGTCGCTCTAGCGCCAGCAGCCTGAGTCGCCGCTCGTCCCGGGACAGCGAGTGCTGCACGCACAGCCGTCGCTCGTCCCGGGCTGACGACGGAAGCCGCAGGTTTGTCAGCGAGCAATGTCTCTCGGTCAGTGCGTAAAAATGATAGGCCGTTGAGCTACGTACGTGGATGACTCTGAAACGCCACGTTTCCTATGCGCTCATGGTAGTATTTATTTTTCTTTTTTGGGCTCGGTGATTATGTGTACGTATAAAGAAATTACATTTCAGTGCTGGTTTCTTAAAACCAGCAAAGCGTAATATGTGCTCGGCGTACTGCTGCCTTTTTTTCTAAACCGATAGCTTTAGGGTCCCCGTTACGCAGAAAATCCGTCGTCGTCGGCGTCGTTCGCGCGTTGACCGTGCGTTGCCGTGCGTTGGACATGAGCGATAAGTCCCGAGGGAAATAAAGAATTAATAAATTCGTTAACAGGTCAAAGGCTGCTCGCATTGACGCCCAATTTCTCAGCGAGGTTCTTCTAACCAAAGAAAAGCAATTGAGCTGAAAAAGAAAGGAATTGTGGTTTAGGGGGAAATTGAACGCAGGACCTTCAGAAAGCGAAACGGCCACGAAGATGCGTTGCTTCAGCATGTTAGGGGGAGTCGTTGAGATGCTTTGTGGCCTTTGACTTAGTAAAGTGTCTTAGAAAAATGTATTGTTGCATGCATAGTAATTATGAGTATGGTAATTAAGAATGGATCAATTAGACTCAAGTGAGTGCAAGTTTTGGGGTGGTTCATTGTACTTAAACAAACGGATGCCTTTATATCGTATGTATCGATAAGTAGCTTGTGTTCCGATTTGGTGGAGTGTCTTAGCGAAACGTACTGACGTGTGCGTGGTAATTGTGAGTATCTTAATAAGAAATGGGGTAATTAGATTGAAGTAAACGCGTGTTGTGGCTCATCAAACATTAATTGACTGGATACATGTTTATGTGTGAGGTAGGTCGTGGTGACAAACGAGAGCATGTGAAGCAGTCAAAGACCCTGTAATGCTGTCGCATTCCATTCTTAAAGGCGAAGCTTAAGTGTCTGTCAAGTTCTTTCTTTTACTCCATTGCGTTCTGTAGCTGTAAGACTAGTACAGATATTCTAGCATTTCCTCGGCTTTTACCTGTGTCTCATAAAGCAATCTTGTAGCGACGTTCTATTGAATAAAGTGGTAATTAAAAAAAAAAAACCAGTGAGTGATTTCGAGTGTTTTCCTTTCTTTTTAAACGTTGAGAAACGAATTGTCATAAAAACTGCGCAGTCGAAATGTGAACATCAGTGACGAATGTGCAGTTTTGTACGACAGCGGACAACTTACGGTGTTCAGGTTCATTTGCTGCTAGTAATTCTCGGCAACATATCTCGATGCAAAATAAATAGTGCATAGAGCCTACCGCTCGCATCAGATATTAGCAGATATATATTTTGGGATTTGTGTGATGTTGACGGAGAGTCCAGGGCTCATTGTTGTGCAGTTACACTTTTCGTCGTCATTCTCAGACGCTTAGTGCGGTGCGCTCAGTAACATACGCAACGAAGCGCAGTGAGAACATTTTGCGGAAAGAAGAGCACAAGCCCCTCGGCTTTCGCTCAAATTGCGTTGTCTTGCGCGACAAACGGTGAACTCAGAGGTCTGTTTTCTTTTGTTTTCGAGCAACAGCAAATAAATATATAAAGAAGAAAACACACATGTTTGCCCTTGTTGCTGGGACTTTATTGCCTTTGTCAACTTTTCGGGCATTCCAAAAGAGCAATGCGACTGAATATTGATTGTTCTATTTAGCGGACGCTATATAGATGGTGTGTTTTTTTTTAGTTGCACCACATTCTAAAAAAATTGCCGGTAGCAGATAGCACAATCTAACCCTTGATCTAAATTACTCGATGAGGCGACCACTACTCTTATGAGAAATCAAAGTACCTAACTGAATAAATAACATAATTGCAGAAACTAGCTTTTTCATTACTTACTTTAAACGACACACATCACAATTCACGAATCACAGCCGGTGACTTTGCAAGGCGTATCCACTTGGATTCAATTCTCGGCATTACGGCAACTTCGAGGTGACTTTGTAAGCGTCCCACGAAATGCAATGACGTCCAAGTCACTCTTGTGCTACGTGCACAAACTGGTGTTTTTTAAAGTATGTAGAGCAACACTTTATTTTCACCGCAAGTTTGACGGCACGTATCTCAACATCCGTCGTATCCCGAGAATTAATTTTAAGTCAATGTCCGATGCATCCTCAACAAAAACAATTCATAGATTGAAATATGTGCCATCAGGAAATTATTAACAATTATTTGGCGCAATTACATTTATTATATTACTGATTAGATTAAACATCTTGATTTTCTTAGTAGTAATGGCCATCTTATGGAGTAATTTTGATCAAGGGTTATAATTGTGCCATCTGCCACAGACAATTTTTAAAATTTGATGCAGCTAAAGAAAGAAACCCTGTATATATGGTATAGCTGGTCTATGCGGTCGCGTTGCCATTCAAGCGAGAACAATAGAATAATATGATGTCGAAAACTCGCTAATACGTCAAGTTTCACGCTTATAAGGTGCGAGTACAAGTACTCTTCATGATTGGCAAATTTCTCTACAGACGGAATTTTTATTGCGCATAAATTTGCAAGTTCGCGTTCGCGTTCGCGTTCACTGTGTTTTGGCTCGGTTCCTGGCGTAATTTTTTACTTGCGTTGTTTGTCATGCGGCGACGAGGAGCCGGTACTAGGCCCGCAAAGTCGCCAATCTCTCTTTCATATTCAAAAGCGCAGTGTAAACCTATATAGGCGTCCTTTTCAGCGCCATTACGCTCATACCTGGTTCTCGCGCGTTGTTTCTGCGTGCTAAAGAAAAGAAATGAAAGTGATCGGCTTCGCAACGTCGCAGGTCCTCCAAGTGCGACGACAGTCGTCGCTCGTCACGAGCGACCGACGACACCGGAGGAGTCGGACACAGCAGTCGACGCTCGTCACGTAGTGCCGCGGACGACGAGCGTCGGTGCTCGGAGGACAGGTACCACCACCATCACCAGCACCAGCGCCCTCACCACTCGCACAGGCGGGAGTCCTCGCTGGTCGGACCGGAAGCGTGCCGCCGGAAGGGCAGCTCGCTACTTCCTCCGGACGCGGACGCTGGAAGCCGCAGGGCGTCCAAGGCGCCGTCGCTCTTGGTCACCGACGAAGAGACCGGCCAGCAGCGCAAGCCGGACGACGAGCACGACTCGCCCAAGCGCCGTATTATCATATTCGTGATCAGTTCGGTGGCGTGCTTCATTCTGTTCATGAGTGTGGTGCTCATCGCCGTAACCCTCACCATCTCGCCGGCCATCGACAACATAGGTGAGTGACGCTGGGCGCCGCCGCAGGCGACCCTACAGCAGATTTATTTAGCAATACACACCGGAGCTTACCATTGATACGAGTGCGAAACATGTTTCTGATCCGTGCGAGTGCTACGCCAGTTTCTTCTTCCTAGCTTTTCGGCCGGCTTTGCCAGGCTTAGAAATGACAAAGCGCCAAACAAGGGCTGTTGCGGTGAACCGTTGGAGTCGGTTCACCGGTAAAACTCAAGGTTCTTGGCGCCTTGGTGCCTTGACATATTATATAGATGTAGGAGCACGAAACCGTATAGCACAACTGAAAAAGAAACGGCATCTGATCTAAGGCGATATAATTTTTACAAGGAAGAAAGCTCGTCATCGCTTAAATTTAAAGAAAGGTACAACTGCTGTCCAAAGCATATACGGCGTTTATGGAGATTAGCTTGTATATACGCGTAAATTGTTTGATTTGTAGCTACAACAAAGAGTATTAATGACATAGCAGGTAAGTGTGTACAATATTGATTGTATGTTCATAAAGGTCATGTCATTATTGATCTGAAAAAATTATTCAATTATCTTTATGTATAATATCCTTGGAAGGTAACGTCCTGGGGTCATAGCGTCGGTAAATAGCTTACCGTTTAATCTGTTTAATCTGTTCAAAGCACGCTGGGGAGCCTGGCATTGTTGGCTGAAGCGGGGAGACTAATAGTCTCCTCAGGTTTACACTGAGCACATATGAGAGTGAGCCATTCCGATATGATAGTAGTATAGATAAATCAAGACAACTTCGACCGGTAGCCCACACAGCATCATTGCGTCTCACTGAGAGCGATCTCGAGGTAACTGCAAGCCTAATGACGGATCGACACTGTGTGAGGAACGGTTGGTCCTGTGGAGTACTCCAGTGAGCCAACGTAACATTACGCCTAAGATGACACATAATATAGGTTAGCTCGCTAGCGTAGAACTACAATAGTGAGCGATCGATTGAAGCGTCGGTGCTCCAGATTATCTGGCTTTTAAGTGCGCCTGCAACACTTGCATGATGTACCGATCGGTGAGCAAGTGCACTATACGTGTAAAATGAACATCCCTCTGTAACGTATTACGGCAGGGAAGTGAGCGCTAGGTTATCTGTAACTTACAAAGCCAATAAAAGGTGGTTGGGAACAACGGCATTGAAAAACGGCAGCCGTACAATTTTAGCGGGGTAAGAAAAGAAAAAGGAAGTTACAGAAAGTCAGTAAAAATTCTGATGAATGACTTCGTAGTTTCAGAGAACACCGAAGAAAGCTCCAGATCGGAAAGCAAAAACGTCTGCCTGATGGTGCGCGCTGTCTTAGCAGACACGCAATAGATCACGGAAGCGCAGTTTAATAGTAAAAGGTATAAGTGAAGGAAATCGTAAATCCTCAAGCGCAATAAACATATACATATATTCACTGTCGTAGCCTATCTGAAACGCCGGAAACCGGAATGACAAATGGCATCTTCAGCCACGGTGAACTAAGAGAGATTATTTACTCATGTTGGATTACCTTTCTCGCATTTTCTTCTATTTGCGGAATAAATTGCTACTATTACCGCGCAAGGCAGCTTCTTACTCCCCTATATTTTTATTTTAAATATTCAGGCAGTGTTGCTTAATATTTTACAGATTACTGTGACAACTTCGTGATTACAAATACAAGAAGTGCTAAGGTGTTCTCCTGTTCTCCTGAAAGGAAACCTCATTTCACTACGTACATACTTCAGGACGTAATGAATAAGACTGCGTTGCATAACGGCTACTTCCAACATGGTGAAGTTCACAGAAAAAGTAATTACGCCAATGAGTGTTACTAATTATGTTGAATCAAGGACGACGATACGAATATTTTTTCTTAAACAGAAATGTATTAGAAAATTGTTTCCTTGCGAAGCCTATTCCTCAAGCATATCGAAAGTACCGTTCTTTACTGTCATGCGAAACGCCTTACAATGCTGACAACCTACAAAACAGGTCCTTTCCGTGCGGTAATTAGTATGCGCATGCACCAGTAAAATTTGTCATGAAATGGAGATTCAGTGCTATTTGTCGTACTGAGGTACCGTTGGTCATAGTGTAAAGGATGATCGATATATTGTGCTATATGCCATACGATGAAACTCCGTGATTAAATTATTGATTTCATGCAATGGATGTTGATTGCTGATCTAGAAGCGTAGGTACGTGTGTGGAGTGGATTTGTAGTGCAGTCAAGTCGGTTCGAGAGATGACAGCTAGATTTAGTGCAGTAATAAAGCTTTATCGGAATAATTAATTGTACTCTGTTTGTTTTTTGTAATGTATGAAAATGAAGGACTTGAAAGTCTAATGAATGGTAACAATCACAATTATAGGAAAAAAAATAAATGCTTTAGAACTCTCTGATACCGTGGACAATTCTCATTTGTGGGCAAATCAATGTGACTGCTAATTTTTAAATTTACAATCTTCAATGCTTACAAATTTACTTTGGCTGAAGGACAGCATTACAGTATTTAGCAGAGATACGTGAGCTTGCGGTCAAGTGTTGAAAACAAAGGAGAGCTATAGTAAGGTCACCGGCAGGAAACCTATGGCATTTCGGACTGTGCTGTACGGCGTTTTACGGCACAATATGTTTTCTTTTGTAAGTGAAGTCTTCATTTATGTTTAACAAACATGGGAACGCGCTTGGATGGTAATAAAAAAGCAAGGGAAGTGCCCATACGAACGGCACATGTTCATCTCGATGAAATATCGTACCCTCGGCGTACAAACGATGCCAGCTGATTAAGATAGATGTTTGTTGTCGCTGCGGGGAAACGGCGCCAGACGTATCGTTTGATATCAGTGCCATTTAGCATTCAGAGACCGCCATCGCAATCTAAGCGCTTCGGCCATGGCTGGCCCGAGCTATAAAATAGCCTGCGATGTCGGTAAGGGACACAACATGTCAATTTGAGGCGACCACACTTGGAGCGGCTCGGTAAACACAAAAGATATGACAAATGTAGGTAGTATAACCAGGAACTTGTAAATAACTGTTCTCGTTCTCGGTTTAATGCGTTAAGGATGTGAGAGTACGTTTTTTTTCTCTCAGGGCTAGGACATACAGGGAAGACGTTGGGCTCTGATCAACCAGTTTCACACTGAGCATTTATCTCAATCACGATGCGCGTACGTCTCGGTCGAATGATGACACGTCGTCGAGAAGCAATGATTGTTGCACGCGGTTGAACTGGAGATGATTGATTGAATATACGTATGTTTTATTTATTAGATGGCTCTTTGGCCTAATACGAGTAATGGGGAAGGGAAATAAACTTTGCCGGAAGTGTAAGGTCAGACGAAAAAAAAAATGGGGGGGGGGGGGGTGTTCTACTTGTTTTTCTTCTTCTCGTCAATGCGTTTGCTTCCAAAGAGGCTCGCTTGGCGTGACACCTTTATCGTATAGGAAGACAGAAGCAGGCATTTCCGAAACTGACGTCGAGCAGTTTGCAACGTCGTAAGTTTAATTGGTTACGGTAGCGAAAAGAAATGTGTCACTTCCTTAGGAAATAATAATTTATGTGAATGGTAAATTATCGAATATTAGGTGGAGGTTGAAGTTTGAAGTTTATTTCTTTCTTTGATAGAGAAAGAGAAAAAGGCCATATGGCCTGACAGGGGCTCTTGCTTCTAAGCACGTTCGGCTTACATCATAATTCAATGTACGAAAAAAACAAATATAACTCAAGGACGAACAAGTACGATGTAGAAAATACAAATAAACAAGATAGTTTGTACATTATACATGACTATGTGAAAATAAATTTTATACTTCAAATTTTGTTTGTTTGTACATTCACATTACAGCGCAGATTAAAGCATATATATATATATATATATATATATATATATATATATATATATATATATATATATATATATATATATATATATATATAGTGCGTAACATGTTAGTGCGATAGCATTTTATGTATAAGTAATTTGACAATGTATGAGAAAGATTTTTATACAATGCTTAAAATGAGGTGCATAAAAACCAAATTTTTTTTGCTCGACGATGTTTGGTAGCCTTGGTATTTGATAGTTTATATCCGGACGTCCGTAGTTAGTACGCGTAAATGGTGTTTTTCTGATTTAATTACGTAGTGGGTATCGAGGAGAAATGGGTATGCTTACAACATGGAGCCTGTGTTTCTTTATATCTAAGAGTACTCTATAATAAAAATCGTTATTAAGCGAGATAAAATTATAGAACGAAGTGATCGCACTGAACAAAGGCAAGGTATTTCAATTATAGTGTAGGAACAGCACGTTTATCGGGGTTGTTCATAATTAGCTGCGCAACGACGCGGGTATTAAGCAAGAACAGACGACAAAATCACTTTTGTCGCCTCTTCTTTCATAGTCCCCGGGTCGTTACGCAGTTAATATGAGTCAATACCGACTCGTGTTAACTCCTAATCTCATCCGCCCACTTAACTTTAGCAGGGGGTGGCAGAAAGTTAGGTGGGCGGATGAGTTTAAGAAGTTTGCAGGGACGACATGGCCACAATTAGTACATGACCGGGGTTGTTGGAGAAGTATGGGAGAGGCCTTTGCCCTGCAGTGGGCGTAACCAGGCTGATGATGATAATGAATACCGACTCGTCCAGCTCTTATTTATTTATTTATTTACAGAATACTGCAGACCGAATCGGTCCAAGCAGGAGAGGGTACATACATTTGTTAGTAAGCACTATGCCTTAGGATCAGCAACAATCGTGAAGTGACAATTTACAACCAGAAAATACACTTTTTGAGAGTACATGCCTCAAACACAGGCACATAGACAAAGAAGCACTCTATGCACAGTTAATAAGTAATCGTCATTTCTAAGCATACAATCAGATATATAGGCTCTCACAAGAACATCGGGAGTAGTCACATGGAGATTAGAGGCAAACGCCACTTGTCAGATATATTGTGCGCCTCCTTTTCTTTGGCTTGTCTTCTTTTTCTCAACAAAGAATTACTCGATGCACGAACGGCAAGCTGAAAATAAGAAAAAAAGAATGAACAGCCTACAATGAAGGCATTTTCTGGTCACGTCTTCGGCCTATGCGACTCGCTTGGCGATGTTGGAAGCTCGTTGCGAATTCTCTCTCGAGCACCGCCACCCCTGAATTTCTCGCAACTGGCACTGATTGATCGATCCCGTCGCGTCCTGCACTTTTCTCTGTCAACATCTACTGCGAGTTCCCCGGCACTTCCTCACTCCTGTTGCCGAGTCGTGGTGAGCGTTGAAGTCAAAAAAAAAAACACACACACACACACACACACACACACACACACACACACACACACACACACAATTCTTTCTTATTATATTACGTATCACGACATAAAAAGCCTCAAAAATTTCTGTTCTTGTTTGTTTTTACTGAGAATGTCGGCCGAGCAGAAAATAAAGAAACAACAACAACAAAGCTTTGTGTTCCCTTGGCATTTGTCCAAAGTGCCTGCAGTGTGTAAGCATTCTACGTACACTTTTTTCTGACTCACGGAGGGTTGTGCTGTCTGACAGGCATTGTATTGTTTTGACAAACGGTTAGTCGGCGTTGTTAACTTCAATAGCATAGTTGGGATGCGACATCTCGCTTAGCTTCTGCTGTATACGTCTCTGGCACCGAGGCTTGGTAGGTTTAGCTCGTTGTCTGACTGTTCGCTTGGCATAAACTGCAGCGGTTGAAGCAGTGGATCTCGATCCCACATCTAGGCACGTAGACACGCATCTTCTGTGGTGGATTAACGGCTATGGTGTTGCGCCGCTAAGCACGACGTCGCGGGATCAAATCCCAGCAGTGGCAGCCTCATTTCGATGGGGGTGAAATGCAAGAACGTCCATTTCCCGTGCATTGGGGGCAGGTTAGAGATCTCAGCTGGCAAAACTAATCTGGAGTCCCCCACTACAGCGTGACTCGTCAAATCATGCTTTTAGCACGTAAAACACAAGAATTCATTCATTCATTCACGTAGACACGTATCCACTTTTCATATTTATTATACCCTTCCCCTTCCGTTGACTTAATACCATGACGCATACTTTCGGCCTTCCCCGACCACCCGCATGTGAGGCATAAAGGTATTCACAAAAAAAAAAAAAAACGTAGTGTGTTCCGCCTATCCTGAAGCACAATAAGTACACTTTCCCTGTACATTGAGAGAGTACAGTAGGATGCGAAACATTTGTCATGATATGCGATGATGGGGATATTCAGTACTAGAACGAGTAGTGCTAGAGTACTAGCACTACTTCTCTAGTAGTGCTAGTGAACAAACAGTTGGACCCATTGGTAAGACAGACGACACAAAGAAGAGTGTGAGTATTTGGGCTTCACCCGGTCGACAGTGTTTTTGTGTCCAATTGTATATGACCTCAGAGTTACATTTTCCAAGATTGCATGAAAACATGCTATGATGGAAGTTCTCTTAGTGAACAAATAGTGGAGGCATAATATAAGCAATATTTTAATGAAGCAAGAAACTAGAAAGAAAAACGGGCTCAAATCCACGCTATGAAGGTGGTTGTCCAGCCAAGCTATGGTATCACGTGATCTGATAGACCAATGTGACGTAGCCTTGAACTGGGCCCTGCCAAGCCTGCGCACGGCGCCGTCGTGCATATTGACGTTGTCGTTCCTTTCGTTGCTCATCGTATTCGCGCTGCTCTTGAGGCGTCCTAACTGTGCGCGGTTTGCTTTGTGCAGGAACCGCTGCGTCGTTCCTAGCCTTATCACGAGGCCGTTGTGCGTATTGACGTTGCTGTTCCCGTCGCTGCTTCTCGCGTTCACGCTGCTCTTCGGGAGTCCTAACTATGCGTGGCATTTGCGTAGCGCTATCAAAATATAGATGGACTCAGTTTCTACGCGGATTATTCTTTTACACGTGAACGTGTAGTTATGTAACTCCCTTCTTCGTACGCTGCAGTTGACGCTTTCCGGTAACTGCAGCTAACGCAACAGTATTATTTACCGGGAAATGCCTGCGGTGAAAACTACGAGCGAAGGTGAGCTTTCTGGTTCTTTTTTTTTTCATTCCCCGGCACGGCAGGGGCCGCCGCTGCCGTGGATGCGCGGAGGCCCATGACATCTGGTGGTGCTGCGAGGTACCCAGGGGCGCGCTCCTTCCGCTGTGATTGCTTGTGTTTTTGCACAAGGACACGACAAATGCAATGAAAGGTAGAAGTACACAGCTTCGCTGTAAAGACGACACTTAAAATGGACACCGGGATGCGCAGCGACTGTTTGCGTCAAGGCTGTGTCGCTCACTTATGCAGACGTGCGCACACTCATAAGCAAGTTCATCACAAGTAATGAATACGAGGGGTGCTCGGGGGCCCAAGTTAGCCCCCCCCCTTGCGGAAGTTATAGCACCCCCCAAAAGTCATAGCAGCTGCACTTGCAAACTTTATCTGCCATTTTGTTTAACGAACAGAAGTCCTGAGACATAAGCCACCTTAATTATCACAAACAGCCAAGATACGGCCGTCGCAGCGGTGGACACAACATTTTGGAGCAGGCAAATAGAAGTGGTCGTGGCACAGTGATATTTCCAGCATAAGTCTAATCTATATGCTAAAGAACGTGGAAAGCAAAACTTTTCGCATCAGCCCACTTTGCTCTCTGCCTTTGATTATTATGAGTAGTTGCCACAACACTGTTTTCTGAATGATAGGTAAAAGTGAGAAACAGAGACTGCGTCGATTTTGTTTCTATGGCGGCTGCTAGTGTCACAGTTTCAGCCCTCGGGCCAGAACAGCGACGACAAAGCTGACATGGGGCAAGTTTCATGCGCGCCGGCTACGGGGCATCTCAGACACGCTAGGCAAGTGGAGTGCTGTGAGGCAAATGGAAAGTGCTAATACTCTTCCCACAAGGGTAATAGTACTACCCCAGACCGAGTGCTCCTACTCCTCCAAACCGAGTGTTTCTACTCCTCCATACCGAGTGTTTCTACTCCCCCTAACAGAGTGCTTGTACTGCTCCTAAAAGATAAATTGTACTCCTTCAGAACAGAGTTCTAGTACTTCTCCCAATAGTGTGAAAGCACTCATGATGTAGAGCCATGGTCACGTTAGAAAAGATTCCCAATACTTACATGTGAGGAATATCTGATTCCTTCATAAGCAGCTCCTGCAATTATGCTTGGTGAATTAGATGTAATCTTTAGTCGCCGTGTTACCCAAATGAAAATTTTTTTCTTTTAAGCGGTCAATATCTTTATTGATCAGTAACAAGACAAAATGAATAATTATACAAGACAAATACTGACACAAACATAAAATTGCATTACAATGATGTCCATGAACTTTACAACCCGTCTTGTAATAAAACATAAGTATCTTCTCTAAAGTTTCATCCGTATTACAGTATAGAAATACCCCTTATCTTAAATTGGCTCCATTTTTTTTTCTAAAATAGGGTATACAAAGGAAAGCTGAACACAAAACAAACGTGCGCACTCACAACGTATTGACAGTACAACCGAAGAGAAATATGCGCCAGATTCCTGCCCAGCAAACGCATTTCTAGCGCAAAACGCATGCACCTATGTGGCAGATGTTACCAGATGAGCTGCTAAGCATGGCGTTGGTAACGTAGATAAATTATACAAGAAACTTTTTTTTGCCATATTCTAAGACAGCAGCTAATTTGATGACGTCCTGTAGAACATATGGATGTTCCGGACTGAGAGTAGAGCGCATTTAGATATGTGTCGTATATTCTCATGCGAGGCCACAGGTCTAGCTTTGGGTATATATATTTCACATAACGTTATTAATGTGTGGGTGGCACGCCATTGTTTCTAAGCGTGTGTCTTGTTGAGGTTCTGCAACAATATCCCACCCGGTCTCAAAGTGGTACAGAGGCATATCACATTTCCTATTCGGTTGTCGTCCTCACAAAAGTGGTTTCCTGGTGCTGTTGGAATTGGTCCGCCTGGGCTTTCTCACAAATAAATAAAATTAAATAAACAATATTATCTAGTGTGTAGCAAATGAGTATAAATCTCCTAGGAACATTGGCATGAAAATCTTGCGCGTCCACTTTCTTGTCATATATAGTAGCTTTTCATTCCACATTACGCTATGAACTCTATACTTCCAACAGCAGCTCGCATAATTGCATGTTTAATTACTCTGACTAGTTGAAAATGTAATCTAACCAAAGTATAGCACGGCTTCAGATGCGAACCAAAAATCAGATGTGATGAATATGATGCATCAAAGGCGACATGAGCACAAATACAGGCAGGGCAGTTGACGAAAAGACAAATAAAGAAGCAGATCATAAACTGCAAAGGCACCATCCTCTTTTACATATCCCTTCCATGCCCCTGGATTTTGCATGCGGCTATGAATACACTTCCGCAGTGAATCAACCACCTGAGACCGAAGCTTTTTTCCTATTGGGGTAGTTAAGGTACACTAAAGTAAGAAAAATTATCGTGCTTCACAGAATCTTGTCTTCGTCTCAAAACAAGTACAGATGTATCTGGGAAGACTAATACAGTGCCTCACTGTGCACTCTATCTCAAGTCCAGAAATTTACTATGCGTAAAAATTCTTTAACTTTATTTTGCCTTTTAAAAATTATGCCTGCAGAAGCCATCAATCTAAGGGGCGTTTGCTTGATTAACACTATGTGTTCATATCCGCCAATTGATGAACATGTGTTCCACGCAGATGATTCAATTTTTTGCATTGAACACATCCCTGCCTCCGCTAGTGTACTTGGCTGGCCAGTACATTGAGTCATCCTAATCAAAATCTCAAATAGCTGCCAGAAGCACGCATGACTATTTCGCAGAAAGAGAAACCACAATTTTACATGTGCCAATATAATTTTACAATTGAAAGTGAATCTGTGGCTTCTAATTAGACGGAAGGTGCGCACCACAGTGTGCACAGTTAAAGGCCTTAATTGCTCCTTGCTATCGCTTCGGGAGACGCGAGCGGTTCTAATAAACTGCTTCCGTGAGCATGTACGAAAACGACAATGACTTCTTAAACCTCCAGTACTCTGCCTGCAACCTTTCTGCAACCTAGGAGGAAGCCATGCTTCTAAAATTAGGTGTAAAAAATATATAAAAGGGAAGACATGAAAATCTGTCTGCTTCTTGTCAGCTTTTAAGATACAGAATGGCAGTTGTTTGTATTTGCATCCTTGCATTTACGTGCTGGTAAATTATGTCAGCAGTGAACCAAGCATGAGCTGTTGCTATTTATAGTCAACGTAGGGAGCGTGCTCATTGCAAGTATGTATTGCCACTAAGCAAATCCGCAATGTTATTGTACCACTATTTTTGTAACATGGGTATATATGTTGAGAGGCAAGACAAAAAGCGGTCACTTTTCACATATCTGAACAGCTTTTCTTTATAACACATTTCTAAACTATCAATGACACTTGATTCCATGTGTTTGTCTCGAGAAATCATACTTAAGCTTGACGTTCCCATCAGAGACATTAAAAAAAAAAAAAATACTACGTCAACATTCCTGCCTAAAGCAGGTGAGAATTTTCATCTTGGTGTCATATACTGGATTTTGAAAGTTTTGGTGAAATTTAGTCAAATGATACACCCAATATCCCCACATTCTAGTTTTGTAGTCCAAATTGCATGATAATGTATTTTTATTCTTTGGAGTGCGCTCCTCTGCACCATGTGGAGTCGTGCTCGACTGGCTCGTTGAAAATACATGTGCCCTTGCAGCTGCCTTCTTGCGTTATATAAAGCGGGTGCCTGAAAAATACCGTGTGCAGAAGTCAAGACGAGGACATGGTGTAAAGCATCATCAAGACAGTCAAGAAATAAGGTCACTGCACTAAAAGAAAGACTTAACTCTTAGTCGTCCTACTGAAATGCATGCGAAACATCTAAATGACTGCAATAGTCATCTGCTAAACTAACTTCAATTCTTAGATTTCAAGAAAAAAGAAATAACCCGCACTTCATCCTCGTTCAGCACCAATGCTACAATACTCCTACTAATGAATAGAATATCGATCGTTGTCAGATATCATAGGTGTGTTATTAGTCTGGTGTGTCACAAACACTACTAGTCACACATCCTAAGCACGTGCCCAGTATGCCATCCACACCATGTCTGGTTGTGCGACAGCTCAAGCCATAATTTGAGGATCATATCTGCAAACATGATGCTCAATAGTAATGAAAATATGGTCCTTTAGTTCAATGGATATTACTGACTGTGCCTGTAACAATGGGCAATAAGGCTTGTTATGGCAAGCTTACCCACATTTCAAGATTAACAAGAAACTGTTCACTGCGGCCTGCATCTAAGCTTACTAAAAGGCATGAACTTATTTTCATTTATGAGGTACTCAGTGGAGTTCATTTTTGACAGATACGACCATTGCTGCTGTTTGAAATCTAGCATTTTACATTCTGGAAGGCATGTAAAATTTGTAGTTGGACCATAGTGGCTCTAGGCAGGAATCTTAGTATTTTTTTAATGTCTCTGATGGGAACTTCAAGCTTAAGTATGCCTTCTGGAGACAAACACATGGAAACAAGTGTCATTGATAGTTTAGAAATGTGTTATTGGATCAACTCTTTGTTTTGTGTACGACAGACAATTGGTAACACAGAATTAAGGCAAAATTTTATTTTGATACTTCATTTCTCCGCTAAAATAGTAAAGCGATAAGCACATTTTGATCTGCCATGCAATAGCAAAACGCACACATTATGCTTGTAACCCCCAGAGTAAGGGTGATTGAACTGTTCACAAGACATAACTGAAGCGCCAACTCATATTAGCAAATGCACAGGCATGTACAAAACAGTAAGCGTATGCAAAGCGCCCGCGTAACTATTTTTCCATACAGTAGCCGTTATATTCGATTCCAATGCATAACTCGTCGTTTGACAATTCACCGAGTTCGTACACATAAGCGCCCTTTCATATTCGCACCGTGCTCGAAAACCGCAACACAAAACATAAAATCAGGCATATAATCACACCATTTCAGTACATGGGCAAAAACCGCTCAGTCTTATTAAGCCTAAAATACGAATTCCTCCTGTGTTTTCAGTAAGTTCAAGATAACGCGCCCAACTGACCACTCACCGCGTGCAGCTGAATGCCTGCGGCAAAGTTTCTAACTAGCACTGGCGCTGCACGTAACTCCACTGGTCGCAGATTACCCATGGGCGACAAACACCGCCACGGTGTGGCGGTGTTGGCGAAAGCATGCCGACAGCAAAATGACGCCTTCTGTCATGTGACTTCTTATTTCAGCTGCGTTCCGTATTCAGTGGACTGACAAACTGAATGAATTCAAGCTCACAAAACGCACGCTAAGCACGCTCCGCATAGTATCGGAATCATGGGCTGGTAAACCATTTTATGTGTCCCCTCGCCTCAGGACTTATTCAACATACCGTGGTTCTGGCAGGGTTTGCGATTTTCAAAGCTCTTACGGATAGTGGCAAATGATAAAAGACAGTTTTAGAATAGCGTTTGCCGCCTTGCGTACGTTAAACGTAAGCACCTTTGCGACACGGCATGGTGCGCGTCCTTTCAAGTCTTTTAGTGTAGCGTACGGAAACGGAAACGTAAAGAAGACGTTATAAAACAGGGCCTCCTATGGTGCCTCGTGCCAAACATATCCAAGCTAAGACGGTCCATTAGCAAACATCCTGCTGTTGCTATGCGGATGCTTCTCGTTAAGCCTGCGGATGCCAGAACCACCGAACGATCTCAGAAAGTGGACGCGCTATGCGCTCGTACCTAAACTTTCAGGTGAGTTTAGAGTAAGCGAAAGCTCATTACTATAGCTTATGGCGATCAACGCGAGTGCGAGTGAGAGCGTAGCCATTACGAGAATTCACGATGAAGCTGGAGCTATGGGTGCCGCCAAGTTCGACAACGCTATTCCATGGCATCCGTAAACATTACGAACGGTAAACTCACAAAATAACGTACGTTATCATAGCGCACATAAACCACAGAAACCCAGTAAGTTGGGAGCATGCGCGGTGAGGAAGACGCTATTTCTTTACGCACGTATTGAGTTTACGCTATTCTAAAGCTGTCTGAAATTACATGCAGTTATCGCTCAAGAGAAGAGACTGGTGGGCTAGTTAGTAATGCATAACTTGCGGCAAAGCGCAAGAAAGCGCGACGACAAGAGGATGAAACGAAAACACAGAGTTAGGGACATCATCGAGGCATTCGAAATGATTAGAAATAATAACTCTGTAAGTTGCTCATATGCGTCGCTGTCAAAAAAAGAAATCATGTTCCTATCGCGGTAGCTGCCTATGGTGGATGATTTTGTCGGAAAGACATCTGTATTGCGACATTGGCCTGTTGTACGATGGTATGTATGTTGTAACCATGTGCAATAACAGTTCAGTTGTTAAAAGCGCTGTGTCTTCGTTCCTTTCCGTTGCCGTCGTGCTTTTTCGCACTTTGCCTCAAGTTACGCATTTATCTCGACGACTGGCTTTTTCGATTGACATCGAGCGCTTGCCTAGTCCCTTGTCAATCGCGTCGGCTAAACACCGCGATGACTTCCTGGTGATAGCAGGTCATGTACGCAGAATGTGCACCCAAGTTAGAATTCACTTACCGTGGAGAATTTGTTGTTAATCCAAAGAATAACGGACGACTTTCCTGTTTTCGCGGCGACGCACGATGACTATCACACGATCCCCCTTGGATGGCCTTCGTTCCTGCCCGCTGGACGGATCACCTTTCTCCGGTGCTGTGCTGTTCCGCGATGTTGTGCGCGCGCGCCGTGGGGCAACTTCGAGTGAAGAAAGGTAGAGCGCCAGCTCCGCTTCCCTTTGCACTGTGGCTGCCTGTTCTCTTAGAAGCAAAACGGTGTGCTCTTTGCTCAGCGTGCGTGAGTGTTACATCGCCATATTTGGGGCCAGCCTCCTACAGTTGAAGCAGGAGCTTACGCTACGTTTTGTTCTCTATTGCCGCAAGAGTTTAACGGGCATTCTACTCTCTCTCAGAAGGGCCGAGTGAAAAGAACATTTCACTCTCTCCTTGCTGATGGAGTGAACAATGAATTTCACTCAACTCGAAATTTTGCTTTGAAGAGTAAATCTACTCCTTTACTCCTGTGGTACTCGCCCTAGTCTTTAGAGTGTGGGCTCTATTATGACGATTAGTAAGATTTAAGGATGTTAATGCAAAGGAAGGAGGTCCCATAGTCAAAGATTGCAATTGGCACGGCTTTCCAAGCTAAACATACTAAAGCACAGATTACAGTAGTTGCAACAAACCTTGAACAAGAAACATTTCTAGGTGTATAACATAAATAGCATAATTAGAGACTTAAATTTGCATAAGCAAGAAGTATATAAAAGGGCACTGTGACATAATGTCCTTGAACATGAATATAAATTGACGGTATAAATGACATGACGTACACAGCCTAATTGGTGAACGCGAATATATATGCAGACAAGCCATCAAACAGCAATGTGATAGTATCACAATGAAAACTAGACGAAGGCACACCGAAACAATGTTTGTTACTATTAACTCAGCATGAACACGGGGCTGAATATATTCTTTTAGTTGTTCCTTAATTTCCAGAATTCTATATTTTATTATATCTAATGATAGTGTGTTCAAGAAAGCGACTGGTTAAAAACTGACGCGCTGCTTACCATAGTCAGTATGTATTTTTTGGGTAAAGTGAAGTTCCTAAATTTTGCGAACCCCGTAACATTGGTATTTATTAGAAAAGATTGGGGTCTCAAGCTATCGCATCGTGAGTCATTCATTCGTGGGAACATAAAGGCACCGAGGTTATATTTACCGACTTCATAGAAAGTGAGAGCCAAACTTCTGTATGGCAATGCAAAATTTTATGCCTGCACTTTATGTGTAGCTGATTTTTGTTTTTGTCGAAATGGAAATTCGCGAACAGACGGTACAAATGATCAATATGAAATTTCTTGTGATACTGGGCCATAACGGTGCAGAAAGTCATCAAATGTTACATAACGCCTACGGAAATTATGGACGCCCTGAAACGAACTGTGTTGAAGTGGTTTCAGCGTTTTCACTGCAAAAACGAAACATAAATCGTGTGCATTCTGTTGCGCTCAGTGACCGCCGAATGACTGTTCGACTGACATCAGAAGCACTTGGTTTATGAAAGGCGTCTGTTCACTCGATATTAACTAAAATCTGGAAATAAAGAAGGTTTGCGCCAAGATCTTGCTGAAACTGCTGACTCCTTAGCAAAAGAATGTTGCACTGATTGGAAAACCTCAGATGATAGCGATGAATCATCACCGGCGACAAAACTTGGATTTACCGATGTTATATTGAGCTGAAGCCGCACAGCAAAGGATAGAAAAGAAAAGATGAGCCAAGACCAGAAGAAAAGCGCGAAGGAACATGCAAAAATCACTGTCGGTGATCGCATTCTTTGATTTCCGTGGAATTGTGCACCACGATATCGTACCTGAAGCTCGAGCTGTCAATGTAGTTTTCTACGGGCAGGTCTTGGAGCGTATGAAGGATCGTGTGTGCCGCGTGCGATCAAATTTGTCGGAAGAGGCCCGCTGGATTCTGCACCGAGTGGCCCTGCACACCGTGTATTAATATGGTGCGATCTTTTGGCATGCAATTCCACCACTGAGCTGGAACACCCTCCCTACTCTCCAGATTTAGCCCCCCCCCCCCCCCCCCGCGACTTCTGTTTGATTCCCAAATGCAAACCGGTGCTCCTGCTGGAGTGGTAGTTAGCGGATGTTACGACAATGCAAAAGAGAACGACATCGCAGCCGAAGCACTCAGCTTGTGTGCTTCCAGCAATGGAAGAATACATGGAATAAGTGTATTGTGCCTAATAGGAAGTATCCTTTAAAAAACATATACGGGGTTTTACGTTCCAAAACCACTTAGAAAGCATCTTTAACGTGACCGCATTGATACATTTGAAAGTTTGTGAAAGTAGCTTTAATGCTGTTAGCCTTCCTAGTATACTTCACGCACCTTCGGTGTTTGATGTTCTACTTATATATCTATTTAACAGTTTTCGTTCCAATTTGAGTCACTCTGTAGTCGATGACCAAAAGGGCAGAGCATCGGGATACTGTGCTAAGAGAACCGGATTCGAACCCAATCGTCGGACCAACTTCAGTCACTGGGAATGTGCCACTGGGTATGTTCCGATCATCAGTGATAACGAAAATCCTTTGAAACTTATGCGGTACTCGGCGGAACCGAATCCACGCAATATATATTCAGACAGTATTGAGACAATCTTGCCTGAATATATATTCACACACACGCGCGACGCGCGTATTGTCTTGCGGTGCCTCTAGATAATGCAACGTGTCCAGAGGAATGTGCGAGAAAGGAGCCCGGCTTCATACACGCCTCACGCATGGTGCTTATCCGTGGTGGCAATACGGTGTGTCGCTGCATTGCTTTAATGCTAATGGCATTAAATTCGACGTTAATATTGAAATGGGTTCAGTCTGATTTTTTTTTACCGTACTGCACGAACTTTAGGACAGACAGCATAATGGCCTGTTGATAAACCGCGTGCAGCTCTCAACACAAAAACTCACTACAGTCAATGGCTTCTTTGATTTTAACAATTCTTTATTCATGGGCTACCCACCTTTTGGGAAATCCTGTATGATTAACTCGATATGTGCTACTTGGCACGCGCCCATTCTTGGCCTTATCCGCAGCAAGCTGGTCCACCGGTCATGGGCATCGCAACCACCATCATAGGTGTCGTGAATTGAGGGCTCCTCCCTGATAACACTTCCCTTCACTAACGAACTTTAGCCTTTCTTTATCCAGATGTGATGTAGGCCATTGTGTCACAGGTGGTACAGAATCAAATGTATTTAGAGTTGTGTCGCACTTCTCTGCACCGTATACCTCTTATCCCTATTCTTCGTTACATAGGCATCATACATAGCCTTCGTTGTCGTGACATCGCTCCGTCGAGATTTGTCTCAGCAGCGTGACCGTCAGCGTAGTGAATGATTGATATCGTCCTCTCCCGTAGACTCCAGCGAGAGCGAAACTATAGCGAGAGAGGAAGAGGGCTGTGCTTCCCCAGCTCTCTACAATACATAGCACCTAACGTTCTGTTTCCCAGTGGTCTCGCGCGAGACCACGTGCGTCTAAATGAGGTGCAGTGACTGGCGTTCGCAGAAGAACGCGCTCCGAAACTCGGTCTCATGTTAGCACCAGAGCGGCGATTTGACCACGTTGCTATTCCAGCACACGTGGAATGTCACGTGGGAAGGGCTCCTTATAACACACGCCCTTTGCAACGATGCCCTTTGTACTAGCAGTGAAAGACCGACCACACAAACCACCGGCCAGGACAAAAACGGTCGAAAGAGCCAGCGAAAGTTATGAGCTTTTAGAAATAAGAAACACTGAAAGAAATTCGGAGGACGCTTAAGCTTCACCTTTGAGAGTGGAATGTGATAGCATTCAAAGACCCTGACTGCTTTTCATGCTTCCCGGCAACTGAACCTTATGTAACCGCAACGTCTACCGAGAAACGCTGGAAGGCGAACGCTATGCGCGAAGGCGGGCCTTTTCGTAGAAACGCGGCCTCTTGCGTGTGTCGAATTATGGTATTGTTTCGCACGTCTAATATTTCCTTCTGAGAATAGCTAACATAAAGGCATACGCTGTCCGTGTTTTTTTTTTTTTCATTATATTTATATGTGGGTTGCCTTTCTCAACATTCCGAGGAATAACTTTGTAATGAATGAAAGACAAAGTACGAGCAACTTTGGTGATAGAAGACTGGTTGGATATGCATGGTTAAATATTTGGTTCGAAATGCTTCTTGCCGTAGCGACGCACGACGCCGCATTTTCTGCTACACGGGACTCTTAACGCTATCGCGTGAAAACTAAAAAAAATAAAATCGGTACTGTGTACCGACCACTACCAACACTTCAGCCACTACTACCAACACTTCAGCCACTACTACCAACACTTCCACTACCAACACTTCAGGTTTTCAGCGGCATTGTGTAACTGTCGTCATTATTGTAAACACGTGTAGCAAATTGAACATTAATGTATTACTCATTCCAGTCGTACCCATTAAGCTTCAATTCATGTTTCCACCACTTTTAAACGGTACAAAGCGGATATTTTCAATGATAAATTGAGATTTCACTTGTTTCTTCTTTTCCCAATCAACTGCTTACTGTATAAAATGTGAATAGCATCGTTAATTTATACAAAACAATAGATTTGTTGTTTTTCAGCATAGTCGCAAGGTGTGATTCCCATCAACCTAAACAGAATTAAGTGCTGGCGCACTCGCGTGTGTGTTGATTTATAGCATTTTCCTACTTTTGCGTCATTTCTCGTGTTAATAAAATATCTTGAGCACCATGTCTTCCAAACAGTATTTTTCTCAGGCACGCCGCATTTCCCGTGAACTTGCGAAAACAACAATTTTCTGAGATTTGTTTTTCTTTAATGGCGATTATCTAAACGCTTACCGAAATCTCCGTTCTTATTTGCATGAAAGAGCATCGACCAAGAATGGGCCTCGAGCAAAGTTGCGAAATGTAAACGTTAGGAACTGCGGGTCGTCAAGGTTAGCGCTGCAAACTCTGGGCTTCATCGCAGGCAAGAGCCCGAGTCACTTGAGAAGGCCGGTGTTTTCTTTAGCCGCCTCGTAACGATCCGTCGCCTAATTTGCTTTTCTTTTACTTCCTCGCAGTTCTAGCAAGAAAGTATCACTTTTAAGCTTTCAGCACGGGTATCTCTTTACATAACAAAAGAAGAAAGTTCTTTGTACAGTATTCGTCGCAGATAACCTAAGCTGAGAGGCGTAGGCTGCGGAGGTACAGTAACGACGCCCACGGAAGAGACAGGCACTCAGAATCAATGGGTGGCCTGTTGCGAAGCAGTGCGGCAAACCCATCACGCGTATGGCAAGAGTTCCCGAAGGAGGAAGGCCCGGTGCTGGAAACCGATCGATGGCGCCCATCCTCGGCGCTCTTCTGTCGGGCTTCCTTTGAAAGGGCAACTGCCTTCTCACCGCTTTCTGCCGCCACATCAGCCGCCCCTGTGCACCTTTTGTTCTCCCAGACATAGTGGGCTGCTCTCTGTCGTCTCGTGACCTTCAGCGCTCGTCGCTGCCTGTCTTCGACCACGTTTTGTCTTTGACGTCGGCCAGTCCCGCGCCGAAGGTTCTTTGTGATCGTGAACTCTGTTATCCGCAGTTGTGACCTGTCATTGCGAAAGCTTTGAAAGGTAATTGCTGAGCGCTTCGCGACACAGCCCTTGTGTGGATGATGTGTGGGCAAGCTGGGATTCGCGCGGATAGTTAACACGCCCTCTACCGTGTGTTATGGGGAAGCAGATGCTTACGTATAATAAGTGTGGGAAGATAACGATTCTTTAAGAAACCCATTAGTAAAAGTAGACGCGTTACAATAGGGATAATATATTTGGTATCACTATCAGGAAATAGAACTGGGAAAAATTATTTCACTTCATTAGTTTCAACAATGTAGTTGAGGAAACATCGCGTATCTTTTTTTCATATTGTTCGAACGCAGATGCAAAGTGCACACTTCCACACTATGCTGGGATAAAAAATCATTTGAAGGTGAGCGTCTATTCAAATGGCAGGGCGTAATTTTGCGAGAATGATGCTCTTTCACACACACACGCACACGCACGCACGCACGCACGCATGCATGCACGCACGCGCGCACAAATATTTACTGATTGCCTGGTGTTTCTTGCGCGCCGCAGAATTACAACCTTTTCCCATTTGTTATTTAACTCTCTGCGTTGCTAAGTTTGATGTTAGAGGAGCCCTGCGTATCCGGTTTTAATTGCTCTAGTAAACCGTTTCCGCACTACACTTCCTGCACATGTTCCGATCCTGCCACCCATCCTCCTAGCCCCTCACGTCTTGGGAAACAGCTCGGACCTCGAAGCCCAATGCTGGGTTTTCGGGTGGGCTCCAGACATCGCGCGACTAACAGCCTTTCTGGACTGACGACTCCTCGCAATGAGGTCTTCTACGTGAACTGATGTGATTAATTTCTTTCCCTCTCTTTCTTAATTTTGTTGTGGCTCTAACGGAGACTGAATAAATACTTCAGCGCTTCGAAAATTTACCTTTAGAACTGGCGATTCTAAACAAAAGCTAAATACCGCAAGAAGAAAGGCAGCCAATATAGAGTGTAGTATACAGCCAGAAGACGCAATGAACAGAAGTACGCCACCAAAAACGAAAATAAACTTTACTAATGCGACAACAGAACACAGTAATAAAACGTCTAAAATTGAGAAGAACCCTGCCAAATTTTAACCCAGAATGGGCTGAGCTTATGATCTGCGATTTTGATCTCTCGAGATAAGCGGTCCATCGCGATGACACGCCGAGGTGAACAACGTCATTTCAATCAACTGATGGCTAAAATGTCGTTCGCGCGCTTCGAGAACAGCATGGTCTCGGTTTCTATGTTCTCCTAAACTCGAATTCAAAAGCACTGGCTTCGCGCCCTCTACGAATGTTTTCGTGTTTGTAACAGCGGTTTCATGCTCGACCCGTCCCGCCTCACTTCATTGGTCTGACCAGGTTCATTTTCAGAGACGAAGCTTTTTTTCTTGTGAGCTTTGAGAATATAAACCAGAAATCTAGCAAATGAAGTCTAGAAGGTACCTTCTATTCCATACAAAAAAGGCACATATTCGTGTATACAAAACAAGAAAACAAAACAAAACAAGAAACAAAACTAAACTATAGGAAACAAGTGAGCACAACTCTTTCTTCTTTTGAACAAAAATACACAACGCAATGTACTCTAACCCCAATTTTCCAATGGGCTTCAGTCTGATGAGGACAGGACATGCACGACAATCAACTACATAGTAGAAAAGACTGCTTGAGAAAAAAATAATACATTTAGGCTTCTTGTGCGTTTTCGACAGAAAACACAACATTAGCTGTAAAGTTTTATAGACGTAGCGATAATAACTTAACAGTTGTGTAGGTACGTTCTTCTAGAGAAAGGATATTGCTAATGTGCCAAACAGTTGGAAAACGACATCTGGCACGTTCACCCTCGTGCTCACTGCATAATAGAGGTTATTACGGACCGTCTTATTCAGATAGGCCTGAACGTAGTGGTTCTTTTTTTTTTTCTTCTGCTGCGGACAACAGCTGCGACGGTCGTTCGGTGCTTAATTTTCAATTCAAAATATTATCGATTCACATGCGTGCGGCTTCTCTGTGTGCTTTCTTGTGTCTGCTATTTTTCTCGGCTACCGTGCTGTATGTTCTAAACACATCAGACAAATATGACGATCAAAAACCTATTTAATAGGCCCTGCCGTTTTGATGAAATGAGGTTAAGGGAAAGGTTTGCCTCTGAGTTAACGCTATTTTTCCTTGTTCAAACACTAGTGAAACGCAGTCCGCAATTGCTTCCGGTGCCTGCAGTACATAAAATACTGGCCTTTAAAATTGTCCCGTTGCTTCAACGCAGCCGTCGCTGGCGGTGCGTGTTCATTTAGGCACCTATCACAGCTGCCAGCTTGCTTTAAGCTTTAACTGCAATATTTAAAAAATGTGTGCATAACCAACCTAGGGTGAATGTCTTTGTAAGTGATAGCTTGCTCATTGCAATGGATACACTGCAGAATTTCGCGACGAACGTGTCCGTAAGCCGTCAAGGTGGTTTTTGCAAAGCAAGCGATTTTTTCAATTCAACATTAAAGCGTGTTCAACCACAAAACATCTCCTGCTTAACCTAAAGTCTCTAGGCTTTCTGCTTTCTTTTTATGTAGTGACATCTACCTGCTTTCCCGACCCCTTTTCACACGCACGCGGGGTCGGCTTCTGCCAAAGCGCTACCTCCGCGGCCCGAATACAGCACGTGCGTTATAGAAACTTAGGCTGTTATGTACGGAAATTGGAAAGTACGCGTCAATACAACGTGCTAAAGGGTGGCCGCGATATATATATATATATATATATATATATATATATATATATATATATATATATATATATATATATATATATATATATATAGATATATATCATCAGCCTGTTTTATGTCCAATGCAGGACGAAGGCCTTTTCCTGCGATCTCCAATTACCCCTGTCCTTCGCCAACCAATTCCAATTAGCGCTCGCGAATTTCCTCATTTCATCGCTCCACCTAGTCTATTGTCGTCCTCGATTACGTTTTACTTCTCTTGGTACACATTCTGTGACCGTAATGGTCCAACGGTTATCTAACCAGCACCGCACATGAACTGCCCAGCTCCATTTTTTCCTCTTGGTGTCAATTAGAATATAGTCTATAACCGTTTGCTCTCTGATCCAAACCGCTCTCTTTCTGTCTCTTAACGTTATGCCTAGCAATCTTCGTTCCATCGCTCTTGGCGCGGTAAGGAACTTGTTCTCAAGCTTCTTTCTCAGTCTCCAAGTTTCTGCCCCATATGTCAGCACCGGTAAAATGCACTGATTGTACACCTTCCTTTTCAATGATAATGGTAAGCTTCCAGTCAGAAGCTGGCAATGTTTGCTGTATGTGATTTAGTCTTCTGTAAATTTCTTTCTCATGATCAGGGTTCCCTGTGATTGATTGACCTAGGTAAACGTACTCCTTAACATACTCTAGAGGCCGACTGGCGATTCTGAACTGTTGTTCCTTTGCCCGGCTATTTATCAGTATATTTGTCTTCTGCGTATTAATCTTCAACCCCAATCTTACAATCTCTCTGTTAAGGTCCTCAGTGATTTGTTGTAACTCGTCTGCATTGTTGCTGAATAGAACAATGTCATCGCAAACCGAAGGTTATTGAGATAATCGCCGTTGATCTTTACTCCTAAGCGTTCCCAGTTTAATAGCTTGAATACTTCTAAGTGCGCAGTGAATAGCGTTGGAGAGATTGTGTGTCCTTGTCTGACCCCTTTCTTTATGGGTATCTTCCTGCTTTTCTTGTGTAGAATTAAGGTACCTGTAGAACCTCTGTAGATGTTTTCCAGGGTATTTACGTAAGCGTTCTGTACTCCTTGATTACGTATGCCGCTATGACTGCTGATATCTCTACTGAGTCAAATGCCTTTTCGTAATCTATTCAAGCGATATAGAAAGGCTTATTGTACTCTGCGGAGTTATCGATAACGTGATTGATGACTTGAATGTGATTTATTGTAGAGTATTCCTTCCTGAAGTCAGCCTCTTCCCTTGGTTGACTAAAGTCCAGTGTTGCCCTTATCCTATTGGAGATTATTTTGGTAAATATTTTATATAATACGGTGAGTAAGCTAATGGGCCTTTAATTTTTCAATTCTTTGACGTCTCCCTTTTTGTGGATTAGTATAATGTTTGCATTCTACCAGTTTTCTGGGACCCTTGCAGTCGATAGACACTTCGTATAAAGAGCCGCCAGTTTTTCAAGCATTATGTCTCCTCCATCTTTGCTTAAATCGACTGTTATTCCATCTTCTCCTGCCGCTCTTCCTCGTTTCATGTCTCGCAAGGCCCTTTTTACCTCACCGGTAGTTATAGGAGGAGTTCCTTTATCCTGTTCATTACTGTTTCTAATTGAGGTATCCTGACTCCTCTGGGTAGTGTACAGGTCAGTATAGAA
The DNA here is from genome assembly GCF_023375885.2 of Dermacentor andersoni. Classification (NCBI taxonomy): domain Eukaryota; kingdom Metazoa; phylum Arthropoda; class Arachnida; order Ixodida; family Ixodidae; genus Dermacentor; species Dermacentor andersoni. The sequence goes on along the minus strand of NC_092818.1, from coordinate 98,251,079 downwards.
TTCTTCTATGTTTTTGCTATATCTTCGAGATTGCTGATCATATTACCTTGCTTATCTTTCTGTGCATACATCTTGGTTTGCCCTATGCCAAGTCTCATTCTCACCGATTTCAGGCAGCGTCCAGTCTTTACGGCTTCTTCAGTCTTTCTCACGTTATAGTTTCGAATATCCCATTTTTTTCGCCTTGTTGATCAGTTTTGACAGTTCCACGAATTCTATCCTGTCTCTTGAGTTGGATACTTTCATTTTTTGTCGTTTCTTGATTAGGTCCTATGTTATTTGGGAGAGCTTGCCTACTCGTTGCCTTGGTGCCTTCTCTCCCACTTCAATTGCTGCCTCTGAAGCGAACCTAGCTACGGTTTCATTCATTAGGTCTATGTCATCATCATTTCTCTGTTCTAAGGCAGCATATTTGTTTGCAAGTACCAGCCTGAATTTGTCTGCTTTTACCCTTACTGCCTCTAGGTTTACCTGTTTCTTCTTGACCAATTTAGCTCTTTCTCTCTTCAAATTGAGTTGAATCCTAGCCCTCACTAACCTATGATCACTGCACTTTACCCTACCTATCACTTCTACATCCTGCAGTATACTGGGTTCGGCAGAAAGTATGAAATCAATTTTATTCCTTGTTTCACTATTAGGGCTTTTCCAGGTGTGGTTTCTGATGCTACGCTTCCTGAAAAAGGTGTTCATTATCCGAAGCTTATTCCTTTCCGCGAATTCTACCAGTTTCTCTCCTCTAGCATTCCTAGAATCGACGCCGTAGTTGCCAATTGCTTGTTCACCAGCCTTCTGTTCCCCCACTTTTGCATTGAAGTCGCGCATTACTACAGTATATTGAGTTTGCATTTTTCTCAACGCTAATTCAACATCTTCATAAAACTGATCTACTTCCTCATTATTGTGAGTGGATGCGGCTACAGCCACCCTCTCTATAATGCTGTAGAATTCGTCAATGTTGCCCGCTATGTCCTTATGGATTAGAAATCCTACTACGTATTGCTGCTTATCTAGGAGAGCACTATAGCAGAGGATTTATATATATATCTATATATATATATATATATATATATATATATATATATATATATATATATATATATATATACGTGCTTTTTCGCGGGTCCGAGGCCAGGGAAACGTGCAACTTACCTCGCACAGCTTGCTGGACTTCGTAGGCTTGAAATTTGTTCTTCATATCCTGTGCAGCCACACTTCACGCCTTGTTCCGTCGTGGTTTCCGAGGGGCGCAGAAGAAAGCGCCAACCTCTTATCCCTACTGGGTGGAGCACACAAAGGAGCTGCGACGCGGCATTTTCGAGACTGGTGTAAATACTTCGCTCTAGGAAAAGACTACAAGATAAACGGGCAGGAATGCACTGCTCTCTTTAATGGGTTTTCAGCCTGCTGTGACGTTCGCTCGAAGCAACGTGCAAGTGACTGCGGGGGGGGGGGGGGGGGAGAAAGCGTTTCGAAGGACATGGCTGCCGGAAGCAGCTTCCCACAGGAAATGAGCGCCGCCCACTGAGATTCGTTGGGGGCTCTTCAAAGCTTGTCGTTATTTAAAAAAAGTAAAAAGAAAATATCTAAGGATTTTCTCTTGACCTTTTACAACACACGCCACAGCACCACTGTGCGATGAGAGACGCGCAGCAAGTTAAGGATGATGATGATGATGATGATGATGGTATGATGATGATGATGATGATGATGATGATGATGATCATGATGGAGCCTCAAATAATGGCACAAACCCACTGTAGGAATATGCTATGAATCGGATGGTAATATGATTGAAAAATGAAATAAATTAGTTAACAAATAAATAAGTAATACAAAATGGAAAATAAATGAATAATCCGCCGCAAGTTTCCCGGATGAACGCTTACCGTAACTTCTTTCTCCAACGTCAGGCTGGCTCGCACGAATTCATTAACCTGTTCATGGGGGCATGCGGCCGTGGTCTAATGGTTTAATGGTTGGAGCATAACTTATGTGCTGGAAGGCTAGGGTTCGCAGTCGACCATGAGACATCTTTATTTATTTAATTTATTTCTAGTGGCAACCACTCACAACTAGTGTCCCTAGATGGGCAAAAACACACAAACCCCAAAAGTCTGACAAGGCGTTAAAGGAATCTATTGCTTTAAAACAATTCATAAACAAATTCTTACCACATCGAATGGGCTAAAATTTTGCCAGCTTGCTGTAGGACTCCAATGCTCTAACGTATGCAGCGCATAGTTAGAGCATCAAAATTGGTATCAGGGTCCCTTCAAGGAGCAAGTTAAATAGCCTTGCGGGCTAGGCACGCCTTTTTATAGTCGATATCGAAAAGAGTCTTCCTTAGCAACCACTTGCAACCAAACGCGGCATAAATGACCACACTTGGTGCAAAAGAACAGCGTTGCACAATACGGCACAAGCCACGAATACCGCGCATATTGTTGCGATGCTGTTTCTGTCACTGCCACAAACATCGACACCGTCTTGAAATGCGCTTAAGTGCGTGTCAACCACGCGTCACCTGAAACAGATTTGAAGGGTCTCTTTTATAAGCGCCAGGTTTACAGCTTCTGGCGACAGGCGGCGTTTCATGGCCGTCCGCTTGAATACCGCTTGGAGGCGTAAATTTATTGTGAATTTATTCGGTTTCTTTTTGCTTTGGGCTTCACACCAATTTGTATGGCGTAAAGGCAGGCCTGGTTCATTTCCATCACGGTGATCAGCAGCGGGAGCTTAAAGGTCAGCACATTTTCTCAGTTGTGGCTCTCTCTCCCCACTTTTATGGAAACTCCATCCTGCCCACCACAGCCGATAACTACCCGCCTTGTAACCGTGCTTTCCTGACAACTAAGAAGACATATGAAGTTCGACTACATTTCCAGCCACCTCGAAGGCACCGCTTTATGTAGACACGCATCTTTTCGCTGACGGCAAGGCCAAACCAGTGGTTGGGAGTCAGACAAATCCCCACGTTCTAGCCACGCGCTGGTGCGAGACAAAATATCCATGAATAATTCGGGCCGATGACTTTTTTACTTCAGTGGCGGAGCACGCACGGTGAAATCATTGTTTACTTACGTTTCCAGATCTTTAATTTAGTCCACGCCTGCACTCATTTGCCGGATAGCTAAAGAGCTGGATGCCCATCATGTGTATCCCGATGTAACCATTCATGCCCATAGTTTACTGTACCATGGTCACAGGCATTGCTGTTAGCTATGCGTATAAACTGCCAATGCAATTTCCAGAGGCCCTGGATACAGTTTTCTTCCCTCGGCTCAGGCTCGTTCTTCGTATTATAAAGTTTTATTCTCCGACGTTCAGCAAATGAAAGGAGAGACACCTTCTCCAATGAAGCTGTCTCTTTCCACAGTCTTAAATCTTTCGTTCTTTGTGCGTAGATGCTAACAACTTAAGGACTTCCGATCTTTACAAAGTGGCCTGGTTCTCCTTGAAATGGTGACGGCCCCGGATTCTCGTGCGCGTCGCAAGAGTATTTCGCCGAACGGTGGTTGCGTTCTGAGTGCGTTCTGTGCACGCACTCTACACGATCACGTACAATGACATAATCGTGCGCGTACCGCATGCGTATGACACCAATGTGGTCCATTGTGCCAGTGTGCGGTAATACTGGAATGATGGGCAACAATTTAGTTTATGAGGAGGCACATGGTGCTTTCTGTTTGTTTCTACTGGTAAATCTGTGCACGCGCTTGAACTAGGCAGGACGCCATGTCGATTTGATTAAGAACGCCATAGCCTAAATTTGGATTCGGCTCCGAAAAGTACGGATTTCGTGCAATGATCGAATTTTCCTGGATTGTGTGGCGGAGATTACATAGGCACTGTTCCGAATGAGTACTGGCCCTCATATTGAGTGAAAATACTGCGCCAGACTTAGGGTGCAATTACGTTTGTTACGGTGTTTACCCCTTTTTTTTAAAAGCGAAGTATATTTTGCATTCATTCATTCATTCATTCATTCATTCATTCATTCATTCATTCATTCATCACAGGTACCCTCAATCACCGAAGCATAATAGAGGGGTTGAAAATATAGAACAGTGAATGTAGGAAATAGTTACAAATGCTCCAAAATACAATACATAAAAATGCAAAGAACAGAAACACATAGGATTAGGCCTACTTGTGGCAGAAATAATACCAATAACGTCAATTAATAGAAGTGAAACCGCGACCAAAAACGTTCCAGCAGCATCAATCCTAAGGAAAACCGAAACAGTGCGCCCTTAAAGTGAAAAGCACCTTATTGCTGCGATGTCTGCAGCTAGATGATTCCTGTCATTCGCAGTGCGGGGTAAAAATGAATTTAATTAGGTTAGGTTAGGTTAGGTTAGATTAGGAATCCAAATCCTTGTAGCAGGAGTATAAGTGGAGTTAGATTGCATAAAATAAAAGAGATAGGTGTACAACACATGTTCTATCATTTTACACGGGATAGTTGTTGGAGATAAAGGGCGATAGTTTAAAGGCTACTGTTTGTTTCCGAATTTTTGAATGGGAAGTAATTTACGAATGTTTCACTGATGTGGAAAGAAGCTATGGTGGAAAGATTGCTGAAATATGCTAGGTAAATATGTGGAAGAGTATCTTTTAGTTTGTTTTAGAATTTCAGAATTTGTTATCCACGTCACATGATGAAGATATCTTTAGATTATCAATAATTATCATGAAACCGTTAGGCTGAAACACAACAGGTCGCATCGGCAAGTAATTGCAACATGCAGCATCATAAACCAGAATAGAGCTTGATATAAGAAAATTCTTAGGATGAACATCGGTAAATACTGATCGGCACTCGGCAGGTGCGATTGGTTGACCGTAGTTATTGTACAAAGATACATGACTATTTTTACTTATGCTTATAATACTCCACAACGTTTCTGGGTTCGAGAGTAACTGTTTGGGCAACGTGTTGTTAAGAAAGTGTTGTTGAGTATCAACCACTACTATGGTATATAGTGCTTCTGCTTAAAACAATTTGTGCCACCACGCTTGCGGATTACATGATTTTGCTTAACGGAAGAAAGTTGCTTTTTAGTAGAAAGACGTTTGAAAGGCTTATTGTGCCACGCAGCTCCGCTGCTTGATCGAACACGTTGAAGTCACACCTGCTGATTGGTTAGCTTGTTCAACTTTATGCAAAACAGGTCCCCGTTATATTGAACACATCGATGGTCAAATCCGCCCAAATAGAAATCAGTATAATCGTTCAGTTCCTCATTAATGGCATCGTAATTCCTTTTCTACTATTCGCGAATGAGCTTAGGTTTTCTAGTATCACATGTAAAATACAGTTTAAGTTTAAAGTGCAGTAACGAATTGTCGCTTAAACCAGAAATTATGTAATCTCGGAAAAGTATTCCCTGTTTGTCGTCAGTACCAAGTCAAGTGTGTAGTCTGATTCTCGCCTTCGCCTGGTAAAGCTAGTTACCAACTCTGTGAAATTAAAACATGCGTATAAACCTTAAAAACTGCCCTGCTGCTCTTACTACTGCCGCCGCCGCCGAATAGCCAATGCCTAATAAGTGAATCATACTGAAAGGCATGTTGTCAACAAGCGGTTGTCGTCGTACGACTGACATATCATCACTGCTGGCTCCTAGCTGCAAGCTTGGAGGATTGATTAGTAAACGACATAGTGTAAACACCGGATATAGTGCGAATCGCGGGTTATCTTGCCAAGTGCATGGGTCATACTAATGTAATCTGGTAATCACGCCGTCGTCGGCGTCGTCATTCCGTCATCACCATGGCATCGCGATTGTTCGATCATCATAATTTGTCACGTTATTCCACTGTCGTCACCATGTTGCCATGCCTTCGTTATCGCGCCGTCGTCGTCATTGCGTCTTCATCGTTCCACCTTCGTCATCGCACTGCCATAATGCCATCCTCGTCATACTATCGGCATAATTTCAACATCGGCATCACGTTGTCAAGCCGTCGTCATCCTAACTTATTAAGACGAAAGCCTTAAGTGACTCGTTGCAATAGTCCATACCCGAAAAAGTGGCGTCTAGTCCAGTGAAGCAATAAATATAATCAAGTACGGCTCATACTCCCTAAGCATGCAGAGATGCAATGGCTGAATATGAATCAAGGAATGAAATAGAGGAACGACGAACAAAATAACAAAGAACAAAAGAAAGCAATAAAGGAAGAAAGAAATCGGCAGCATGCTACACTCCTTCACGTGTTACAGGAGTGTAACATGCTGCCCAACTTTTCATCACTCTAGTGTGGTCGCCCATTGGTTGCCATTCCACCGTCGCCATACCGTTATAATCACTTTAGCGTCGCCATTCCACCGTCGTCGTGCCATAGACATCATTCCAGCTCCACCAGTCTCTTCGTCACACTGTCGTCGCCAGGCCGTCGAGGTCATGCCATCGGCATCATTCCAACATCGGCATGAGGTCTCGTAATGCCGTGATAGTCACACTTGAATCGTCACTCCAGCGTCAGTGTGCCGTCGTTGTACCATCAGCATCATTCCAACATCAGCATAACGTTGTTATCTTGTTGTCATCCCGCCGCCATCTTCTTACATTTGACGTAACTGCATGGTCGTGATTCAATGGTAGTCCTGCCGTCTTCGTCACATCGTCCTCGTCATTCCATCGATGTCCCGCCATCATTGCACAATTTTCTTGCACCCATCATCATGCTTTCGTGATCGTTGCCCTCGTCCTGTCGCAGTTATTCTCATTTTCGTCATACCGTCGGAATTGTTCCATCATTGTAATACCATTGTCGTCCTTCAGTTGTTTATCGTCCCTGTAATCATTTTAGCATCGTCATTCTATTGTAATGCCGTTTTCATCAATCCAGCTCCTCTATTCTCTTTCGCACACCGTCGTCGTCATACCATCAGCATCCTAATAGCATGTACTGTACATCACGCTGTCGTGACACCTTCTTTGCCATACCGAAGCAGGGTTTGGGGACGGGCTTGTTGGTATTCCATTGCAAGCTTGACTGCAGCGCGTACAAGGACAAAATTACCGAAAGAACGACGACGACAAGCGCTGACTTCCAACTTAATTGCTATTTCGAATAACAAACATAAATAACCAAAACGCCAAGACAAAATACATGACATCCCATCATCGACATTCCATGGTCAGCCTGCCAAAGTCCTCAGATCGTCGTCGTCGTCACGCTATTATCACCATTACATCGTAGTCATGCTGCCGTCGTCAGTCCGTCGTGGTCGTCCTATCATGTTTATTTTGGCTAAGTTATTCTAGCCTCGTGCCATATTTTCGTCATGCCCTCGCATTTGCGTCGTCATACAGTCTTCATATGCCGTCGTGGTCGTTTAGTCCTCATCAATTTACATCTGTGTCGTACACAGATGTAATAGGAAAAAGTTGCGAGGAAAATTTCACGGCATGTAGCGTAAGAAATAAAATCGCTAGATGCCTCGGCTGCCAGAAAGATAAAATGACAGACTGCGACCAAAAATCACAGGTTCTAATGTAGGCCTCCGCCGCGAAACCACAAACAAAGCTTGCCTTAAACATTTAGTTTAGGCAGTGGTTTGAAAAATCTTGTCGTTGTCTGGCGTCCGATAATTTATATCAGTTCGCCTAGCAGACAGAGAACTTTAACTAGACCTTACCATTTGGTTGTTCCATAATATTTGGTTAATTTTGAATATTAGAAAATACCAAATAGTTTCTTTCCGAATACGAATTCGAATGGTTAGTGTGTAACATTTGATTCATGGTTCGAAACTGCATAATAGCTCACCCCTACTCTAATGTGAACTTTGCCTTGAATTTACCGGGTACTGTACTTTTTCATGAGAAAAAAAGTAGCGTTAGTTTCACCAACGCTTCCAATTTTGTGCCTCGGTATCAGCTCTCATACAGCAGGAGGACTTTATGCAAATGAATCGTATTTTTGTGTTGGTGAACTACGAATCAAAAGTCTCCCATTCGTTACATGTAAGCACTAAGATTTTCAATTTATTTTCAAACATCAAAATTCTGTGTAGCGAAATTTTGAGTAAACATTTTTATGAGTTCCGTGATCCGAGTACGTCGCAGTGCCCTCTACGCAAATTGTATAATAAATTTATCTTTTCAATGTATTTGGTCTCATGGCAGTTTGTTACAAGGTCGTTTATAGATTTTCTTTTATCAGGATTTTCATCGATTCGTTCATATTCGATCATAAGTAGCCACCTGCTTTTGAATTTAATAATGACCGGCATAACCTTTGGTTTGCGCTTCTGGCACTGGTTTGTTCCCAGCACTGCACGTTAACCTGCCGTACCTTAAGGGTCTTATCTTCTTCAGGCTTATGGTGCCATTACAAAATAACAAAGTGACTAAACCTAAATTTGTTTTCTTTCCTTGCTTTTAGTTCCTCCGGAATATGATCACTCAGAATAGGCAGTCAATTTAGTTGTCGAGAGAATAGCGGTTTATCTGCTGCTCCAGCAACACGGACTTCACTGCCTTTGATCTTCGGAAACCTGTTTGCCACGTCGACAAACGACTGCTGTGTGCCAAAAAGACGGGCCGCGAATTTCTACATGCTGCCCGAACAGCGGCTGTCTCTGGGAACTCAATCCGTCCCAACCGTGTTGCCCTTTGCGGGTCTGTCACACGAATCGACGAAGCTCTTGTCTAAACAAACACGCACTTTCTCGGTTCGTGGGACGAAGATTGCGCCCGGCCTTGGCCTGTGTTTCCGGGCCACCGCCGGTTGAGGCTGCAGCGTTTATTTGTTACGTGTGCGCGCTTTCCACGTCCACGAATGTGCGTGTGTGTGTGTTTGTTCTTGCTGTCATGCGAAGCTCTTCCGGCGACAATACGAAACTGTTGACTCCTCTTCTATTCTTAGGCTTTCAGGGGGGAGCCCTGGAATCCCTTTGTGGTTGTAATGTTTCCTCCAGCAGACGCGTACGCCGAAGCCGACCGTAAGGGAAAAGTTCACTGTGAGGGGAATGAAAAGCGGCGATATCGTAATTTGGGCGTAGGCTTTGCCTGCAACAGAACGTTTTACATCTGGCGCTGTTTCTCTTGGTCCTTATCAAGAAAGGCATGAAATTGCATCACGTTTTACACTTTGTGTATCGATCGCGGAATATCTTTCAGGAAGCAGATTTACATCAAACTGCACTGTAGCAAAACTCAAATGAGTCAGAAACGTGGTGCCGTTGGTGCGCTATGGAGTAAAATTAAGCGATAGTTGCCGTTGCTTGAAGTCGTTGGTTAGCGCTGAAGTACTGTGACGGGCGGCTTTTGGTATTCTTATATATAAAGCATAATGATACCTGCTGTGGTTGCTCAGTGGCTATGGCGTTGGGCTGCTAGCACGAGGTCGCGGGATCGAATCCCGGCCACGGCGGCCGCATTTTGATGGGGGAGAAATTAGAACACACCAGTGTACTTAGATTTAGGTGCACGTTAAAGAACCCCAGTTGATCCAAATTTCTGGAGTCACCTACTACAACGTTCATCATAATCAGATCATGGTTTTCGTACGTAAAACCACATAATTTTAAAGCATAGTGATGTAGCGTATGTGTGTATGTATGCATGTATGCATCTATGTATGTATGTACGTACTATATAAACGTAAATACCCCAGAAAGTGGGTGAGAACACGGCGACGTGGTCGCTCATTTGTAAGAGCATCGCACGCGTAAAGCGAAGACCTGAGTTCGTGTCCTACCAGCGGCCAGTTGATCTTTCAACCACCTATATATATATATATATATATACAATCTCAAAGACAGGTTGGTCCGTGCTGGTGTGCTGAAGACAACCTTATGTAGAGCATAAAGAGACGTTACAATCCGTTTTTTATTTATTAACCCTTGCACCATTTTAGCACCATACAAGCTAGACATGATTACGCTAAGTGCAACGTCGGTCAAATAATTTGTGGAAAACCGAGTTGAAAATATATTGTTAGCTTCTTTTTGGAAGAAGAAATGGCTGAAGTAATGTAAACTGGCAATGCATGCAAACAAAAGACACAGGAGGCACGGAGATATATATTTGTGCGAATACTGAGTGACCTGCTTCTGATCTTGAAAATACGAACAGTTGCATACAAAACCACAATTAAAATTGAAGTGCTGTTCTAAAGAATGAGCGATTTCTGTGCACGGCTGATGACGTCGAGATAACCACATCACTGCGGTGTATCACATGTGTCACGCTGACGCAGTACCAGTGCCGACAGGCCTATGTTTGATGCGGAGGCTCCTGCATTCATGCCGACCCATTGAAATTCCTGCTTGGTATATCAGGTGCCGTTGCCTCTCGACACAAATTAACTACAGTTGACCTACAATTGAAAGTAGTCCGACCACTTGGTGCTCGTGTCTGTTTCTTGATGACACAGTGACAGCAGAACAGTGCACAAGCCTACTCCACTGTCCGTGTCATAAAAATTGTGGAACGTTTTTTTTTTAATATAAACTTTACCAAGACGCAGTTCGCAGCTTCCAACACTGAACACTGGTTAAACCCTATAACTTTTGTGTGTGACGGTGAAGTATCCTCCAAGTGGCAACTTCAAGAAAACAAGTAAATTTACGTAGTGCAGAAAGAAAGAAAAGTAAAGAAAGAAATGTATGTCGTATTTTCTGGTAGAATTATCAGCTCCATTGCAAAATGAAATGACGCATGAGGGGTTTCTCACCTCATAAAGACGTTGAATACAGTTTTGGAATAGAGCTTCGCAGAGATATTGTTCATGACAATTATCAAGAGGTAGGATATTGGCAAAAGTTTATATTCCCACTACTGTCAGTCTAATTTTGCCTATGATTACAACATTATATCAACAGGGCTGAGAAATTATCCGCAAGCGCCGAAAATATGTAAATTCTAAAGATAGAACGAAATAAGTAATGACCATCTGCCAAGCACAAGGTGTGCTCTGTAATGACAACGCGCTTACGACTATAGGCGCGAAGGGTCTGCGCAAGGACATTCATTACTAAAAACCCCGCAGGGGCGTCTGCGTAAGCAGACGTTTGGTGTGTTGCGACGCCACGTACCCGTGCACACGAGGGTTGGACCCTCCCGCGTGTAGCCGTGTGCGGCTTAGCCGTGTCCGGGGAAAGGGGGATCCCGGAGGTTGAGCCGACGCCGGGTGTTCAGACCTTTAAGGCCCCCCGGCTGAGGCAACACACCTCTTTGGCCTCTGCTTCACGTAGACGGCACCCCGGACTGACCCACCCGGTGGAAATCGGTAGTTGCCTTTTCCTGTCTCTCTCTCCCTACAACCTTCGTCTTTTCCTTACTGTCCACCTTTCCTGTCTTCTTCTGGCTTCCCCTTTACTTCCAATTTTTCCAGGCAGCAAGGGTTAACCTTGTGTGAATAGCCAACCTAGGTTATTTCACATTTCATTATAGTGGTAACGTACAGCTGGCGTTTGCAGGCCGTGTTTCACGGGTCCTGCAGCGTCCCCTTGTAGGACTCCACGGTGGGTGGCTGGTGTTACTGCCGAAATCTCACATATCTTTATGGATAGCGCCTTTACTCCACTCCCTGATCGCCCTCAGAAAAGAGGGCGCACCGATGAAGTTTTTCAGTTTTTCGGGCGCCGAGTCCACAACTTCCCACGTTTCCATTTAGTTCACTCGGAAAAACCCGGCAAACCAGTGCGCACTATTTCACCGTTCTTTGTATCAAAGACTTTGAATGATGTTTTTGGAGCCGGTTATAAAGCCACCAGGATGGCAAGCGGTGATCTCCTCCTGGAGCTCCGCGATAAGGAGCAATACGGAAACTGCCTAAGCTAGTGTCATTTGGGGATAACCATCTAACAGTAACCCCGCACCGTACTATGAATACCACCCGCGGCGTTGCGTCGGACGATGACTTGCTGGAACTCACTGAGGCTGAACTCTTGGAGGGCTTCAGTGAACAGAATGTAATCAATGTCAAAAGAATTAAGATCAGGTGAGATGGCAAAGAAATCCAAACGAAGCACTTAATAATTACCTTCGGTTCAAGTATCCTGCCCGATTCAATCAATGCAGGGTATATTAGGCTCCGCGTTAGGCCAAACGTGCCAAACCCCCTGAGATGTTTCAAATGCCAACGTTTCGGCCACAGCTCGCAGAGCTTCCGAGGCCACCAAACCTGTGCGAAATGCAGTGCCCACGAACACACCTCTGAAGTTTGTGAGACCTCTCTCCACTGCGTGAACTGTGATGGGGAACACGCCGCGTACTCGCGGTCCTGTCCATCATGGAAAAAGAAAATGAAATTGTCGCAATCAAAGTTAAGGAAAACATATCGTTCAAAGAGCCACGCAGACGGGTAGCATACCTGCCAAAGAAAAGCTTTGCCGATGTGGCGCGTCAGGGGGCAGCGTCACAACGGCCTCCGGCGGCTGTCTGACCCACAAACAGTGAGTCGGCAGTTACGCCATCTGCCCCCATGGTGGTTGCAGCTAGCGCTGCTCCGCCAACCGAGCAGAAGGGACCATCGACCCCAAACTTGGGCACAGCCGAGGCTGCCCCAACCTCCCCGGCCCCTTCCAGCGCTGGCAACAGTCGGCGCAGCCAAATCCCTCAGGGAGCCCCATCTACCTCCGGGCTGGTGGGCGCAGGGGTCCTGCCCTCCAAGGCGGGACTCTCTCTGAAAACTTCTCGCTCGCAAGAGCACGTGTCCGGAGCCTCACTAGAGGCAATGGACACTACACCCATCCCCACGGCGCGCCAAGCGCCCAAGGAGCGACGAGGCTCCCTCGAACGCTGCAGAAAGGGCAAAACCCCGATTACAGGGCCTCGAAGAGCTCTGTAAACTAAGGGATCACTTCCATTTCCCTAAACACAGCACCAATTTACTTTAAATATGGATACACAAATTATTGAATGGAACGTCAGAGGTCTTCTTAGAAACCATGATGACGTACAAGAACTCATCCACAAACACAATCCGAAAGTGCTGTGTTTACAGGAAACACACCTAAAACTAAAATACACAAACTTTCTTCGACAGTATGTTACTTTTTGGAAACATCGCGATGATGCTTTCGCATCACCGGGCGGTGTTGCCATTGTTATTCAGAAAGGCATAGCGTGTCAACGTTTGCAGCTACAAACGCCCCTTGAAGCAGTGGCGGTTCGTGCTGTTCTTCTAAACAAACTTATCACTGTCTGCTCGCTCTACATACCCCCACATTACAAATTAACTAAACATGAATTTCAGTCCTTCATAGATGAATTGCCAGAACCTTACGTTGTCCTTGGGGATTTCAATGCGCACAACTGCCTGTGGGGCGACTCCCGTATAGATGCGCGAGGTCGTCTTGTTGAACAGTTCCTTTTCTCTTCTGGTGCGTGTCTGCTGAATAAGAAGGCACCCGCATATTATTCTCTCGCAAACAGAACATTTTCTTCAATTGACCTCAGCCTAGTTTCTCCGTGTATACTGCCTGAACTCGAATGGTAAGTTGTCAACAATCCTTTCGGAAGTGACCACTTTCCCATACTGCTAAGAACACCTAAAGAAAACGAATATCCGCCACAGGCTCCTAGGTGGAAGATTGATACAGCTGACTGGGAGAAATTCCGAGCTCTCACTAGTATCTCATGGGCTGACATGTCTTCGTTAGAAATTGATGCTGCTGTGGACTATTTTACAGCCTTCATAATAGATGCCGCATCTAAATGCATTTCGGAAGTAAATGGTTTGTCGTGTAAACGGCGTGTCCCGTGGTGGAACGTCGAATGCAGGATCGCTCGAAAGAAACAGAACAAAGCGTGGGGGTTGCTACGCGCTTCTCCCACTGCAAAGAATCTAGTCAACTTTAAAAAAGTAAAGTCCCAAGGCAGGAGAACCCGCCGACAGGCCAGAAGAGAAAGCTGGCAGAAGTTTTTATCGAGTATTAACTCGTTTACAGATGAGGCCAAAGTCTGGAACAGGGTAAATAGAATTAGAGGGCGACAAACATATTCACTCCCTCTGGTAAATACACCGGGCGATACACTGCAAGATCAGGCAGACTCACTCGCGGAGCACTTTCAGAGCGTGTCAAGTTCAAACCATTATTCGCAATCTTTTCTCAAATATAAACAAATAGAAGAACGTCAGCCATTAACAAGAAAAAGTCGAGAGAATGAGCCCCACAACCGTCCTTTTAGAATTGCCGAATTGAAAGCTGCCTTGAGCGCATGCAAGAGCTCCGCACCAGGATCTGATAGAATCATGTATGAAATGCTCAAGAACTTACACAATCATACGCAAGTTACACTACTCACACTTTTCAACACCATCTGGGATTCAGGGTACCTTCCAACCGTATGGAAGGAAACCATTGTGGTCCCTGTCTTGAAACCAGGCAAAGACCCTTCCTCAGTGGCAAGTTACCGCCCGATAGCCCTCACAAGTTGCATGTGTAAGGTGTTTGAAAAAATGATAAATCAGCGACTCATTCATTTCCTCGAACGGAGCAAAATGCTTGATCCCTATAAGTGTGGCTTCAGAGAAGGGTGGTCCACAACTGATCATCTTGTACGTATTGAAGGAAATATCCGGGACGCATTTATACATAAACAGTCCTTCTTATCGATATTTCTCGACATGGAAAAGGCGTATGACACAACGTGGCAATACGGGATCTTGCGAGACTTATCGGAAATGGGCATTCGTGGAAATATGCTAAAAACACTAGAAAGCTATTTGTCCAAACGTACCTTCCGCGTTAAAATCGGCAATCTATTGTCTCGACCTTTTCTACAGGAAACTGGTGTGCCTCAAGGAGGTGTGCTTAGATGCACGCTCTTCATCGTGAAAATGAACACCCTTCGTGCTTCATTACCGCCAGCCATTTTTTATTCTGTTTACGTAGACGACATACAGATAGGTTTCAAATCCTGCAACCTTACAGTATGTGAGAGGCAAGTACAACAGGGCTTGAACAGAGTGTCTAAATGGGCAGAAGAAAACGGATTTAAAGTGAACCCCAACAAGAGTTCTTGCGTGCTTTTCACGAGAAACAAAGGGCTCATTGCAGATCCCAGTATCGAAATGTGTGGTCAGCGAATTCCTGTGAACAAAGAACACAAGTTCTTAGGCATCATACTTGATTCTAAATTGACTTTTATTCCACACATAAAATATCTCAAGGTCAAATGCTTAAAAACAATAAACTTACTGAAAGTGATATACCACACAACATGGGGCAGCGACAAGAAATGTTTAATGAACCTTTACAAGAGCCTCATTCGATCACGGTTGGACTACGGTGCCGTGATCCATCATTCTGCAGCCCCGAGCGCGCTAAAGATGCTAGATCCGGTCCACCATCTTGGAATCCGACTGGCCACTGGAGCTTTCAGAACAAGTCCCACTGAAAGTTTATATGCAGAATCAAATGAGTGGTCACTTCATCTGCAGAGAACATACATCAGCCAAACATATTTTTTGAAAGTCCACTGTAATCCTCAACATCCGCGTTTTATTACCATTAGCGATATGACATATGCTACACACTTTCACAATCGTCCGTCAGTAAGACAGCCTTTCTCGCTGCGTGTGAGGGAGCTTAGTGATGAAATGTATGTCCCACTCCTCGAGCTCGGCCTAATGCATCCAGCCAAGCTGCTACCTCCTCGGGAGTGGCAGCTGATCCAATGCGATATATCTTTCGTGCAAGTCACAAAGCACGCTTCAGAGATTGAAATCCAAATGAATTTCCGGGAACTTCAGTACAAATACTCGTGCACGTAGTTCTACACAGATGCATCGAAGTCACGCTACGGGGTGTCCTATGCAGCCGTCGGTCCATTCTTCTCGGAATCCGATTTACTACATCCGGAAACTAGTATCTTTACGGCTGAGGCCTACGCACTATTGTCGGTTGTAAAGCATATAAAGAAATCAAAACTCCAGAAACCAGTTATATATACGGACTGCCTTAGTGTTGTGAAGGCCTTGGTGTTATTCTGTAACCACAAACATCCGGTAATTAACTCTATTCTGTTCTGTGCAAAACATATATATCTAACCAATATGTGATTATATGCTGGGGGCCTGGACTTAGGGGCATCGAGCGTAACGTTCTAGCGGATCAGATGGCCACATCAATTTCATTGCATGCAGTTAATCCTACTGCTTCGGTCCCTGTCACAGACCTGAAGCCTTTCTTAAAAAAGGAAACTGCGAAACTACTGGCAACGCTTGTGGGACCTGGAAACAAATAATAAGCTGCATGTAATAAAGCCACAATTAGGTTTCTGGCCTCCTGTAACAAAATCACGCCGGAGAGATGTCCTATTCAGTCGTCTAAGAATAGGACACACATTTGGCACACATAACGTTTTACTCCCGGGAAACGAACCTCCAACCTGTGGTAGATGCGGGGAGAGGCTGACCGTCCTCCACGTCCTGCTGGAGTGTCGGGAAGCCGAATTTGAAAGAAAGAAACATTTTCCCTTAGCATATCGGCAGCACATTCCCATTCATCCTGTTGTGTTACTTGGTCCAGAACCACTCTTTGACACCAACGCAGTCCTAGGTTTTTTTAAAGATGTGTTGCATGTTATTAGCCCCACACGTTCGTAGCGCCTCCTCTCTTCAGAGGATGCCGCTGTGATAATTATTTTGAATAGCACATGCCTCTAGGCCCTTGTGTTTCAAGGGCTCTGGTGAGGCAGTAGTGCTCTAAGCAATTTAACATCTCGCATATTTTATATAATGCATCATTCTTTCTTAATGCATTTTAGTGATCATAGTAGACGTCATTATTCATTGCCATAATTTTAGTACGTGTACATTTTATGCAATTTACACGAACTCTTTTAGGCCTCTCTACAGCCATGTCACTATAAGCTCACAGAACCCATCAGACCACTGCATATTCATTACCACTAGCATGGCGCTGTTTGGCCATACCTGACCCTTGCGCTATTAAACCTCAAACATCATCATCATCATTAATAAAACACGACATTACGCTATTGTATTTCACACCAACTTTCCTGCATAATGAATGGTCTCTGTAACCCTGTCAATTAATTCACATTCCAAATGGTTGAGCCGCATAAATGGTCAAGTTCGGGATTCATTAACTACTATATCCGTTATTAAGAGCAACATTTGTGGTCTGTGCTGGTCATGGTTGCTTCATCTGCGGAACCGTGCTAGTTGTGATTTGAAGAAATATGTAAGTACAACATCGGCCCCACCGCTTTCAGTTTTGTTTGTTCCCTTGTTAGGCTTTGGCGACGGCTTGCTTTTGCAACCTATTATGACGACTTATGGCTATAATTATCCTGTTGCTTTGCCAAGTGTCTGCGTAGCTCGATGTCATGCTTGATGGTCCTAAATCACTCTTTACAACTTTTGTCAGCAGTGCTAGTTAGACTGCGTTGTTCTTTACACTTCCTTGGCCCGGACAAAAACGACTCGGGGTTTGAGTGGACGACCATAGAAGAAAAAATATGCAGATCCAACGAAAACATTAGAATCTATGCCAAGCGAATATTTACTGAAGCGGTTAATTAAATAATTTACAGCTAAACGCCATTCATAGAGTATTGTTTGCTTTGATTCTGTGCAACGTGTAATCTCATGCATTGTTTATGTTTATCCGCCGTAGAGGTCTCAACTTTACCCACCTGCAATTTTAGTGTTTATACACAAACGCCGTTCACAAGCTATGCCCAAAAGCAAACTCCAAGTAAGGTGTATGTACGGTATGACACGACTACGTAGCAATGCCGTGAGGACGAAGGCAATGTGTGATAGGTGTCGAATAGACAATGGTGATGATGAGTGTACGTATATAAATATACGACATGTATAAAACAGCAATTAAAAATTCGGTACTTCTTGAGTTACCATGGCACATACCCAATCTTAAGGATTTAACAAGAACGGGCGCACATGCACACACTAAGTGGAATGTACCGAATGGTTAAATCAAAGAAAGGGTAAATGAAGAATGCGCGAAACATAATCCACTGCACCAATAACATGTCGGTGTGCTAGAGACCTGTGAGCCACTATTATACCAGTGGTTTTTCTATAACTGCACCAAATCCTTCGAATTAAACCTACATAAATCGCGGTATGGTTTTTTGTTGCTATCACAGTCTGCGTATTAGCAGCCTCTGGAAAAAGATCAATTTGTGGAGTTTTGTGTATATATTTATGAAATGATGTTCACTTACAAATAATTGAAGGTATGTTATATACATGTAAATTATTGTTCTTAGGTGACCGAAGAAAATTAATAATTTGCAGCACGTCAGGAAGTCATCTAGCTGAGTGAAGAAATTTTCATTCAACAAGCTCCGGTAATATCTACTGAATAAAATTTTCACATCGGAAGGCTCCCTGAAAATGGCACTGACGCAGAAAAGAACCGCCTATGATGTCAAACTCGCCGTCTCGCGCCTTCCGCCATGCTGCTATCACAAACGGTATGGTCCCACGAACTAGTGATTTACCGCCGTGAAGTGTTATACTATAAATACTAAAGGGAACTACGACGCTAATGTCTACTTGAAGCGCAAGTGCGGTGGTTCAGCCAGCACGGGAATGATGGGTAGTACAGAGATTTGCCTAAACTTCGTTCTTCTGGCTTCAAACTGGCTTCTTCACTTTGTACACTCGCCGTTTTCAACAAAGTATTGTGTAATAAATAATTACATAACGATTATTAAAATTGGCCGATGGCGGGATTTTAACACAGGATATCTAGCAAAGAAGTTCGATGTCACTAAGCCACGGACGCATGCATCGAAAAGTGGCATTGCGTTCCCTTAGGAATTTCTCGCGGGCAAGCCAAAGCAGTAAGACGCTTCACGCGTTTAGGTTTCGCCACCTCGACATGCTGAACCACTCCAATTAGAAGTGATTGTGCGTGTTCGCACAGTTTATTGTGCTGAAAATCTCTGTACTTCCCATCATCCCGATGGTGGCTGAACGATTGCAGCGCCAGAGTTCCTTCTAGTAAGTGTTGCAGATAAATCTATGCTTACAGCCAGCCCGCTTTCTTTTTCTATTCTTCTTTATTTGTTTGTTATAGCAAGTTTAGTGCCGATAGAGCATCGAACACCTGCCGCCGAAAACACGCTCGATGCGACGTAATGATGGTGAATAGTTAGCACGCCACCGGCGTAGAGATATTGCGCTGCCGCCGAAAGAACATAACGAATGCAATCCGCAAGGCATCTCCTCACGGGGCAGTGCCCTTGATGACGGTGCCATCGGGTGCCAAGATGTCTCAGCGTGTTGGCTGCCCGTGGCTGGGTGATGTAAGCAAAAGCAGGGAGTGATTACCTCGTATTACCCGTCACCCCATTGTCTCCACCAATGATGACAATGGGGACGTAATGCAGAAGCGGGCTTCAACTACATCCACACAAGCTACTGCAGGAGCTATTTACCACAGCATCCATTACCAACTCGTATTCTTCTTCTAGACTTTATACCGTGTGTATAATGGATGTTAAAGCTTGCTTCCCCACAAAACCAGGCAAAATTTTATTTTACCGAGTCCTCACACAAAAATTAGCTTGCACCGAGCACTTTGACACAAGCTGCAGTCAAGCGAAGGAAAAAAACAAGACGTGATAAGATATTTAAAAAAAAATGTGGAAAGCAAATATAGAAAAGATCAAGCAACGTAGTAAAGCGAACCTACGATTTTCAGAACCGTTGGAAGCTTGTTCAAATATGTCGATGGTCGCAATCCACTTTGCGTGAGTCGGTTTCGTCGTTGGAGGAAATCACAAAAGGACCGGGCTTATTTTACGTATGCGAATAGGTTTTCTCCGGTCACAGCACGGGTCTCTTCGCGTCAGCTTTCCGTGTGCTTTGCTTGCGTGGCGGCCGGCACCGCATCGCGACGTCCAACCTTCGCTGCCCTGGTAGGGAGGGTCTATTTCGGGAAAATGTTGGTTGCCATGACAACTGTGCTCGTTCCTGTACATTCTTCCTAACCGCCTACACTAACAAAATGATGGCGGTCGGGCCCCCGCGGTTGGACAACATTGACTGTGCGAGGCCCCCGCTTTGCATACAGAAAACCTCTTTTAGTGATGAACTTTCAGCAAGATTTGTTTTGGTACTGCTGCTTCGTAGAATTCAATGCCATTTTCCCCCAGAAATGTTTTGGCCTCGTTTCCTTCCTTACTTTGGAGGAAGCTGGTGCACGCGGTTCAGGAGTATGGGGTGCAGCGTTTGCCTCAGCAGTTTAACTTATACTCCTCAGACCCCCACTTCAACTTCTCCCCCCACATTTTGCAGGACACTCGGAATTGGGTGAAGTTTCCGGCAGGCGTTGTTTAGAAGATCTGTCTTGCGGCTTACTGTCATAAACGAAATGGTACTGTAGTGACGGCGACAAGAAAGAAAGCGATGTGGAGCTGCCATTGCTTTTTGCTTTCATCTGTTCCACGTACGCGTATTTCGTGATCCTGTTTGGCTTTGAGAAACGATAGCTTTTTTTTTCTTCAAAGCATGAATTTCTTCCACGAACACATTTCTCCAGCTAGGACATTATTTTGAGAAGAAGAGTAACGGTTTATGGACGAGTAAAAGTATCCTTTGATGTGCACTCAGCCGACATACGACCTGATGCTAACCGGTGTATTTTGTGGCACACAAGCAAAATCTGTTGTTGGCTTAGTAACTGTTGAGATACGGGAAAGCTATATCATTGCAGGCTATCTCAAGGTACTGTTAAAACATTGAGGCTACCTTTCTCCCCGTATAACATGCCACAGATACAAAAGCGTACAAAGTGTACGTAAAAAGCTACAGAAAGAACTAAGTCTGTATTAATAAAGCCAGCCAGAAGAAGCGTCCCGTATGCACCCGCGTTAATTAATAGATGCTAACGTCCATGGTGTAGTAGAAACCGGAATATTTGCCATCATACGAATGGGGTGGTTTAAACTAATCTTTCAGAATTATGCCGATTTTCCTTGTCTAAACCAGAATATCCGCTTGAGCTATGTTTGTGAGCACCCCAAAACCTTCTTTTGTCCCACGCATATTTACTGTAAGATATTTACGGGTGGTTGAGTAAGAAAGGGGTGATCAGAGATTTCTGGGAGGGACCTACGTCCTGCAGTGAACATAATATAGGCTAACGAGAATGACAGTCATGAAGAGGATTCTTCTGTGATCCGTATCTTTCTTTCTTCACCCACCACTGGCGTTTAAAGCCTAATGCCATGAGGCATCTGAGGGAGGAAATGCCGGTAAAATTTCGCAGGAACAAGGTGGCACGCACACCTTTGGGACGTTAAACGCCAAGAATCAGTCAATCCTGAAGCAACCGGCTCGTCCATGTTATCCGATGTAGTGTTAGGCATCGTTATTTTATAAGAACTGTGAAAATAGCTCTTGAGTAAGCATCATGAATGAATTTGTATGCGTGAAATGAGCAGCTTACTCTCGACCAAATCAAAGTAACAATGTGACAATTTGGCGGGTATGCGCTTTTTTTTTCGAATGAGATAATGACAGACGGAGAGAACGAGTTTTGCCAAGGCTGCTCCACTCTTTTGCCGTAATTACCCATCTAGAATGCGTACTATTCGAGGCCAAAAACGGTTTACCTAAGCTGCGTAGGACATGGTCTGAGGTTATGTGGTTCAGCAAGCAAACAAGACCTCATTACTGTGTCGCGTACGCCATATATTCAAAGGTTTTGAGTAAGCGTAAAAATTGAGCGCACGTTGTAATCCCTTCTGCATCGTTTACGACTGCATGCCTCGATTTTCGCACCATGTGGCAAAATAGAGATTTAACTGCTCCTCCAATGAAACTCCCGACGCTTTTGCTGACCACTTTTTCATGATTTCATCACGTTATGATTAACAGTGAGCGGCCCCGTTGGCGCGATGTGTTGAGCCATTTGAAGAAACGTGATTTTTCTATAGCAAAAATACTGGGTCCGTGATCATGCCCTGCTCAAGAGCTATGTGCATGGACAACCCTATGTTATTTCGCTATGGAGAGCAACCTAATTAATCTGGTCAGGTATGCAGATTCTCGTAACCGTGCATTGAGTGTGTGTTTGCTTTTAGGTCTGCTCGAACAACATGGAACTTTTGTGCGCCCGTGTTTTATTGTGTTTTCATTGAAAAGTGGACATGAAAGTATAATAATGAATGCGGGTTTATGTCAGACGCTTCCTCTGTCAACCCAACTTGCGTCCTTTTTCAATGTCGGCGTTCTTTTTCCAAATTTTCTAAACTGTGTTATGGGAGAGTAGTCTCCGACTTCCCGTTTATTGCCGTTCATAGGCTGTTCATAAACAAATAAAAAAGAGATAAAGTTGACAAGTAAAACACCACAATTGTTAGCACTCTTCTTTTACATTACACTGTGTTCAGATTCTGAAGCAAACATGTAGCTAATGCTGCCATTGATTTCTCGGAGATGTGAGAGAGAAGACAGCGGACCTGCACTCTATCGGCATATTTCTACATTACACGTCGTATCAGCCGTCTCTTTAAAGATATGTTATAAATGTTGCAATTGACTTAGACTTACTACCCGAGAAGCAGTGTTTTCAGGAAAGACCGTACTGTACAATGCTGCGCACGTAATGTACTGTGACGACAAAAGCGACCACAAATGCGCAGAAGAGACAAAGGAAGTAGCAGAGGCTCAACGTTTACTCGTTACTGTAGAAAATACTCTACACAAGTTCTAAAATGCTCTCAGCTAAGATATCCTGGACAGTAAATTGGTTGTTATGTATACATTATCGTGTTCTTTTTTTATGTTTAAGTTCCTTCTCTTCTTTTGAGGAAGCTTACGTCCATAAGCATATTTTAGAGCACCATGTTTTCGATAAACTTGAAGCGCAAGTGCGTGACAAGCAGTACGTGTTTTCGGAAACTTGACATATTCTAAAAAACAATGCCGGAATCTGGGGAGCATAAACTCCATTTTACTAGAAGAACGATCTGTTTTATTGCCTATGTACTCCCTTCAGGGCATCTCACTTATCCCCTGGGAGACCTGAGCCATAAGGATACACGGCCACGCCAGCGTATCGAAGACAAGGTTATAGTACCAACATGCGCGTGTTTTTCATTTTTTCTTTATTACTCTACATCTCCTCACGGCTCCCTTTTCTTCTCACGATCTAAACTCAAATAAATATTACAAAAAACACAAGACAACAAAAACGATGAGGATCTACGTTTTATTCTCCGCGCCCCCTCTAGAGGATATCTGTCACTAGCAATTTTCTTTCTACAGGAGGACGTGAAGCGGGAATTGCTTGCGACAGGTCGTTGTCGTCAGAGCGGAGGCCATAACACGTGCCAGCTTGCACAGGATCTCGACTCTCCCGAGGGACGGGAGTGCGCATTTTTTTAGAAATAAGACACGTAGAAATCTTCTTACTTGCTTGAGAAAATCCGCGCTACAATCTTTGTACTAGAAACACATCCTTTAATTTAGGTGCCTATATATCAGTGACATGGGAGGTCCTTTGAGTATTTGCGCAAGAGATAGTGAAAAGATGCAAGAAACGTTGTGGCGATCCTATAAAGGAAGAGCAAGGAGAGTGTTACTTGCCGCGGGCGCTCGAAAACTCGGAAAAGCAGTCGGCACTTGCTTCGCCTGATTGGCAATTATCGATTAAGGCAGAGCCGCAAGCCCGTCACAAGACGTAGATCTATCACATCCGCACAAAGCCTGCGCAAACTCGAACGTGGCGGTGTAAGACGGAAATCTTTGTCCTATGCGCGTTGTCAAACTCTTCGCGACATTGTCCATTGTTGGTCAGAGAATTTGGTACAGAACGTAAAGTGTTCATAGATGGAATTAAGCACATAATGACTCCACGCGCGCGCAAGTGCGAGTGACGTATTGTTTCCGCGAGTACATTGTATATTATGAGAGAGATGTTCCGGCAACTTCTAAGATTGCTCAGTGATGCGGAAATGGAATGTGAATGGCGAGCATTGTGCATGGGCTAGCAGAAAGTGGGATGGCTGGCGCGCAGCATGTCGCGATGTTGTACCTTTGATGAGCCACCACCGCCTAGATAGCACAAGGCCTTACCACTCAGATTCTATAGCAGTCGGGCAAGGTAGCATGTCATCATGGATCCAAAGGACACTCCCGAGTAAGTCACGCTGATTTTGACGCCAGAACTCCCGTGACGCCAGTTTTGGAAATGAAAATTTCGGATCAGGTAGCATGACGTCATAGATCGACGTGAACAGGTCTTTTGCTATCTAGGCGCTGTTGGTTGAGCTCGGCCCTTGCTCCCTCTTCCCATTCGTGCGCCCTTTTCCCTGCGTGCTATACGAGTACTACCAGTGTTAGGGAAGGTTAACCGAGACCTTCAAGGCCCAATCAGTAGCACCGCACTGGCTGTCAGCGATAGATATCGAGCTCGCCCAAACTTATACACTTTCAACTCCACCGGCCATTCACGCTGTGCACAATAAATATGTTGTCGATTGGTTTTTGGCTCTCTCTCATATGCAAAGTGACCCAAACCGTCGCGATAGAACCCTTCAGACGACGACGCTAGCGCCTTAATAAAATATTCTCGACCGTTTTCTTCTGAGCTCGGACAAATTAAGCCCGCTGCAACTATTGCGACTTAATCTGCTCTACTAGTCAGGCTGCAACATGCGGTAGTTCTTGCTTATAATGCTGTAGTGATTGTGACAGATCTCGAGGTAAGTAGTATTTTTATTGGCCTATCAGAAAGAAAGCAGCTCCGCAAGATCTCGCCATTATTAGCCTTGGTTCCGTTTCCCTTTCTCTTTTTATTTTTATTATTCCTTATATATATATATATATATATATATATATATATATATATATATATATATATATATATATATATATATAACCTGTGCCCCAGGTTTTGTGTCGAACACCCTGCACAGTTTGACTGGTTTCGAGTGGCGTGTTTCAAAAAGAACCTGATGCGTCTGTGGCTGATTGCAATCTGGAAGGGGGGAAGGGCGAAACAATACTGTGTGTGAATTTCGACATATTTGAAAGTAATAAATACATTATATTCGACGTACATGTGTGCTCTTGAAGATGAAGCTTGCCTATAAATTGCGACAATTTCAGGACCCAAAAAATATTGGTTTGATTGGTTCAAGATATCTCGAGGTGTGTCAGAATTCTCGGCTAGATTTTTTGCCAGTATTCTTGACCTTTAAAATATGACCCTTGCTCACTCCTGAGGAAGCCCGTGGGTACCGTCTGCTTTTATTTCCTTCAGCTATACGTAGCTAAACTTATATGTGCATGCAACATTTATATGGAATTAGACACAGTAACGCGTAGCTAATCGGAACAGAAATTTGACAGAAAACGCAGTAAGTTTGGATGATTGAATTTATCCCAAAGTAATTATGGTACTAGTGTTAGCAGCGAAACACCAACGTTTATCTTTGTTACGAACTTAAGATACTAGCGTAAAATTGCAGCGTCGCAGTTTTTTTTTTTTATTTTCTTCTCAATCTTTCCAAATGTACTCAAACCAATAACCGTAGCGGACCTACGATGGACGCAGCAACGGCGCCAGGAGAAAGGCGTTCGTCCTCTCGCATTTCTTGCACCCTTCGTATTGTGCGCTAGAGTTAGTGCTTCAAGTATCATGCAACTAGTTTGATAATAATTTCCGGCATTCCTAATGTACCATACCGAGCAAAAGTTCGAAGGCCGCCGCAGCATCAGGAAAACAATATTTTCATCTTGAATGTTCGTGCTGTGCGGAATCTTGATGGGCACTGCTTTGAAAGGAAGCGCTTACGTGCTTTCTACCACTCGATTTCACAGTGCAATGACCCGGATGCAAAAACAAAATCATTCTGCCGGAGCAGGCGTAGTCTCGAATTTCTCTCTATCTGCAATGACGCAACGAGCAGTAGAAGAGGAAGAACTGTGTTTTTTTTTGTCTTTTTTTATTGTGACTCCACCGACGCGCTGCACCTGTCTTACGTGGGACAGCGCGCCCCATCAACACGCCAGCGTTACGAGAAAAGAAGACATGCTGCTATTAGCGGTCCAATCGCAAGCAGTTGAAGAAGACCAAATTTGACTTGCGCGTGGAAAGCGCCAATACTCGTCATTTCTTTCGCTCATCTGCAGTAAACATGCCGCGCGTACAGGGCGGAGGCGATTTAGGAACGGAAGCAGGAACTAGCGACGATGAAGGGTTGTTGAACAAAACAAATAACTCTCTACTGTAAATATATTGTACACGCACTACCCGGCTCCTTTAGTTGCTAAGAACGAACACGCAAGTTGGCTACATCGAGAAACGCACGCAAGCACTCCTGTGTGTCTACATTTCCGTTCTATAAAACGTCCTGTTAACATGAATCTTCATCTCGGGCGCTTCTATCTAAACACATGAGCACAGAACAAAAATATTTTCTTCGCAACCACTGCATCTATTTTGATTAGGTTTGTTGCATTTAAAATGAAAGTTTGGACTATCTTAACCGTAGGAAGGAGATGTTCGGCTTAGGCAATGAAGTTAAATAAAATGCTTGGCACTTGCAAAACTTCAGAAAACTCAAGTATGAAGTTTACAACTATCTGACTCGGCAATAAACATAATAAAATTTAGTAAAGTGCATATAATAATACGTGTAATGCAGACAGAATTGAAGTATTATGCATCACTCTAGAGTTCACTAATAATTTTTGACTAGAATATTTGCAAAACCCTCGTAAACAATGTAAAAATTTAATGTATGGCGACAATTCATTCGTTAAGTTTATTCACTTGTGATGCCCTAACAGACTTTGCTCACACATCTGGGATAACTGTTTTTATTGCAGATATACGAATTTGTAAACTTCGTATTTGTCTTTCTTCTGTAAACCTACCGCTTGTCGACAATTCGTTTTCTTTTTTGAAATCGAGTTTTTAGACTACTCGTTTCATACCCACTAGAACCTAACTTTTTCTCTCGAACATAACAAGATCATTCAATAGGTTGAACGGTTGTTTCGTAAAAACTAGTCTTCGTTTATTTATGTGTTTGTATATGGAAATCAGATTTGGCAGAGATCTCAAGCTTCCTGTTAAGAGTAGTAAATATGAGCCAATTAATACTATGGAACACATCGCAAAGAGTGAAAAAGCGGTACTATTTGACCGGCTAAAAAGACCTTAAAGAAGCACTAGGCATCAAAATGCCCTTGGAAAGAATTTTGTAAAGGCACGCTTTCAGAGCAAAATGTGTCTTACTCTCCTGCAGATAACAAACATTTAGGAGCACTTTTAATGTGTATGCATTCTTTAGCAATACCCCAACAAAATCTGTCCACACGAGAAGTGTAATGCCTGGTATCTGCACAATAATGCGCAATTTGAGGAGTTAAGACATTTAATAGTTATAATAGTGTAAATGTAGCTGATTGGTAGGTTTAGAAGCGATAAGGAACAATTGAAACAGAAAAAGAATAAAATTGATCAGAGAGAGTGCCATATGATCAGATTTATGCATACCCATAGGGATACATATTGCTCCTTAGAGCATACATGGAGAAGCCTCAATTAGAAGTGGCCCAACTGAAATTTGGGCGTGGGCCAACTTGAGATTTTGGGACGGGCCAACCTAAATTCGGGGGTAGGCCAACTTGAACTTTGGGGTGGGCCAACCTGAAATTTGCGGGTGGGCCAACTGAAATTTTGGGGTATGATTACGGTCACAGACAACTCCAGCGAAGTTCCGGCATATTTTTTTTTTGCTGCGGTAGAATAAAATAGTTCAAAAGTCTTTGCTGTGTAGGGCTTTTCTATTTACTATGGTCAAGTCAGAGAGGCTACAATTTCATCCAAAGCTTCGCCCTCACCATGATGCAAAGAAAAACGAAAATTTTATCCATCATCGTCATCGGATTTGAACTTATGCGGCTGCGCCCTTCTGCGCTTCGGAACGGGACGTGCTGACTATAGCGTTATCGTGCCACCTATGCACTTCGTCGTTTGGATGCCGTCGTCAATTATTTTTTGCTGCACGTTATAACAGGCAATAGTATAGCCTACAACTTCTGCTTTCTCGATAACCACCTCACTCGGGAGATAACTTGGAGCATCGGTGTAAACTGGCCTTGGAAGAACTACTTTTATTGCTGTGAAACACTTGGTGTAATGTCGGGAGATGTGTTGAGACATTTTGGAGGATTATATGCATAGCAGCTCCCGTCAGTTCCTTTTGTTTTCTTTTCTTGTCATTTTGCACCTGTCAGTGCTTACGCATCCTAAAATTGCCATTTCTGTCATTTTTTTTTTGTAAAATTGTATTTTCCAGATAAGTGAAATGGAGTAGTCGGAAACATTCTCCTTGCAGCCCATCTAGTTAGGCCCTGCTCAACCTACGCTTACCAGCGTCCCCTACTTAATGTCTTCTTCAACAAGCACAACTGTCTTGCAGGCAAAGCACGCTTTCCAGGTTACAAAGAAAGCAACTATGGACAGAGAGAGAGAGAGAGAAGAAATTTTATTAATGAATGGCCGGCAGTTTCGTTGTGGTGGCCTCAGGTGGCGGCTCGAAGTCCTTGGACCCGGGCGGCATCTTTGGCTTGCCGGACGGCCTAGAGCTCGTCTGCCAACTCTGTACTTTTGAGAGCCGCCTCCCAGCGGCGGCGACGCCGATGGAGAAGGTCCCCGGCGGCCCCCGCAGCTGGGGCGGCGTCGGGGAGGAGCGAGCTCGAGGCTTTCCGTACTGTGGTAACGGCCGCGATTACGGACGCGTCGCGAACGGATGTGGTCCCATTACCGTGGTTGCCGGCACATTCCCAGAGCTTGTGTCGCAGCGTTTCTCGTTGTCCACAAGCTTTACAGGCATCTGTTGTATATAAACCTGGGTAGAAGTGATGTAGGACTGCGGGGCTAGGGTAGCTGTGTGTCTGGAGCAAGCGTAAAGTTACGGCCTCATTCCTCTTTAACTTGTCGTGTGGTGGCGGGAATGTGCGTCTTTGGAGTCTGTAGTGTTGGGTGAGGTCTCTGAACGTGGTCAGGCGATCCCCCCACGCCCATTGTGATTATTGTTGCCGCATTTCTGTTGTTGTGTCCCGATCAGGCAGATCCGATGCCCTGCTCTCGGGGGCGGGGGCGGCGGCCACATAATCTGCGGCGGCTCGGCGTGTGAGACCTCGAGCCGTGGCGTGGGCCGCCTCGTTGCCCGCGAGCGGGACATCGGTGTGTGCCGGGGTCCAGAGGAGGAAGACTGTAGAATTTTGGGGTTGCGAGGGCGATGACGAGTCGCCGTCGTCACAAATTTGGAGTATGCGGACCGCTTCCCGCGAGACGCGACCGCGCGCGAAGCCGCGGATAGCCGCCTGCGAGTCGCTGATCACTATGGAAAAATATTCTTATTGTCAGGGCTTGTGTTGAAGAATGACTTGTAGGACATCAAGGGTGATACGAGACAAAATTAAAGGTAGATTGAAAGTAATTGCGTTCCCGCACGAATGCACTTATGTAGTATTTGAGGTAACTTGCAACATCGCGAATGCAGTTTCAGGGATCAGAGTTGAAATTCTTAAGGACGTTGCAGACATTCCATCTCTGGTGACTGCAGCGAGGCGTCTCCGCAATTTCTCGTTTATATTCCATTTGAAACCATGTTCAATATTTCAGCACTGCCGCACACAACTGTTTTCTTTGTGTTATAGTAACACATAGTAATTTAATTTATTGGTTTGTAAAAGTTAATACAGACCCAATAATCAAATAAGATATCCGGAAGCCTAGGCACACACTCTGCTGGCAAGGAGGACTATTTTGAGGTGGGCGCTTGTGTTGGAAGGGAAGGTTGATTGGAAAGCATTGACCAAGCAAAGAGGATGAAAGATCTTCAGGAAATTACCATCCAGAAATGAACTTTCTTGTCAGGAAGGAAAGACACATCGTTCAAATGGTACGGCGTTGCTGAGCGGTAATTTGATAGCAATGCATTCTATTTTTACACGAAGAGCAGTGAAGGATCGAGATTATATTTTGCTGAATATATTAACGTAGGGAAATATGACGCGCTAGAACACGCCAACCCTGCACCAAATCTTCGCCTAGAGGCTGCCATTGCCACGAAAGAATGCTGTGAAGCAAACATGTTTTACTATAACTATAACAGACGCACGTGAAGAAAGGGGGTTAACCGAGGGGCCCGATTTTTGTTAGTCATATCATAAGAAGCCAACAAACACTGACACCAAGGACAACATAGGGGAAATTACTTGTGCTTAATAAATGAAATAAGGAAACGATAAATTAATGGAAATTAAAGTGGATGAAAAAACAACTTGCCACAAGTGGGAACCGAACCCACAACCTTCGCATTTCGCGTGCGATGCTCTACAAATTGAGCTACCGCGGCGCTGTTTCCCCATCCACTTTCTTGGGTATTTATGTGTCCTAGTAGAACCCTGGGAGTGTTAGCCAGCGCCACCACTCACATACCTCGGCGGCGGACGTGGAACGTACTTTTTGCCGCTGGCGTCACGAGAATGTGATCTTTTTGGGTGAAGGCAACTGGTCAATATACCCCAATATGTTACCTGAAGGCATCAATGTAGCCGGATTCGAGACCCTCGTTATGGAATAAACGAGAAGAAAGGGGGTTAACCGAGGGGCCCGGTTTTTATTAGTCATATCATAAGAACCCAACAAACACTGACACCAAGGACAACATAGGGGAAATTACTTGTGCTTAATAAATTAAATAAGGAAATGATCAATTATTGGAAATTAAAGTGGATGAAAAAACAACTTGCCGCAGGTGGGAACCGAACCCACAACCTTTGCATTTCGCGTGCGATGCTCTACCAAGTGAGCTACCGCGGCGCTGTTTCCTCACGCACTTTCTTGGGTATTTATGTGTCCTAGTAGATCCCTGGGAGTGTTAGCCAGCGCCACCACTCACAACCGAACCGCAGGTGGGTTCGGTTCCCACCTGCGGCAAGTTGTTCTTTCATCCACTTTAATTTCCATTATTTTATCGTTTCCTTATTTCATTTATTAAGCACAAGTAATTTCCCCTATGTTGTCCTTGGTGTCAGTGTTTGTTGGCTTCTTCTAATATGACTAATAGAAATCGGGCCCCTTGGTTAACCCCCTTTCTTCTCGTTTATTACATAACGAGGGTCTCGAATCCGGCTACATTGATGCCTTCATGTAGCATATGTGGGTTTATTGACCAGTTGCCTTCACCCAAAAAGATCACGTTCTCGTGACGCCTGCGGCAAAAAGTACGTTCCACGTCCGCCGCCGAGGTCTTTTAGTGGTGGCGCTGGCTAACACTCCCAGGGTTCTACTAGGACACATAAATACCCAAGAAAGTGGGTGGGAAACAGCGACGCGGTAGCTCAATTGGTAGAGCATCGCATGCGAAATGCGACGGTTGTGGGTTCGGTTCCCACCTGCGGCAAGTTGGTTTTTCATCCACTTTAATTTCAATTAATTTATCGTTTCCTTATTTCATTTATTAGGCACAAGTAATTTCCCCTATGTTGTCCTTGGTGTCAGTGTTTGTTGGCTTCTCATGATATAACAGATGCAGGAATTCAGTAAACGAAATATGAACACTTGAATCATGGGACGAGCGTCTCTGTACTGTAATCCAATCTATAATCACGGACAATACGAGTTTTCGTGCGTGACCCTATTTTGAGCGCAGGGTAAACTTTAACTACCAAGAGTATCGATAGTACTGAGAGCTCTCGGAAGCACGCTGTCAACGGAATTACTATACGAACCAGTACTAAAGCCCGAAAACTACAGAACAAGCGATATATGAGAAAGTAAGATCTGTTGCTTTAAATTGTGGGAAATTAAAACGATAGTGTGCAGTAAAAAGCGAAGGTGATTCCATCATCTTCTGGTTGAGAGAAACAGGACTGCAATTAAGCCAGGCATAAACTGGGTGTTTACAAGAGGTATTCAGAGACCTGGATTGGGAATAATTGGGGATAAGAGTTAATGGAGAATACCTTAGTAACTTGCGATTCGCTGATGATATTGCCTTGCTTAGTAACTCAGGGGAATAATTGCAATGCATGCTCACTCACCTGGAAAGGCAAAGCAGAAGGGTAGGTGTAAAAAGTAATCTGCAGAAAACTAAAGTAATGTTTAACAGCCTGGGAAAAGAAGAGCATTTGCTATAGGTATCGAGGCACTGGAAGTGGTAAGGGTATACTACTTAGGACAGCTAATGACCGCGGATCCGGATCATGAGACTGAAATAATCAGAATAATAATAATGGAATGGGGTGTGTTTGGGCAGGCATTCTCAGATCATGAACAGCAGGTTGCCATTATGCCTCAAGAGAAAATTGAAAACAGCTGTGTCTTACCAGTACTCACCAGTACTCACCAACCGGTACCAGTTGATCGACCCTATACTCAAGTGCTTTGGTTTGAACTTTCAGTGTTCATTCGTGAATTCTCCATCACGGCTTGCTCAAATGCATGCATTTTACTGCGCAGCGCATTTTTTAATCCAGTAAAGTGCTTTCGTGACCCACTGTTTTAGACATACTTGAAACGGAAAGCAGTCAACAAAAAATCACAGTTAGCACTTGTTCATCGTACGCTTCTTTGCAACTGTGTATATTTTGAGCTACGTTTTGTTGTGGGCATTTCTTATTTTCGTCAAGCCATGAATGCACACTTGTCCTAAACTTTTCTTCTTGAGTTTCAACCGATACTCGCATGCAACCTCAGCGCTAAGTGAAAGTCGAGTGTTGTGAGCTAGGTGCTATTTACATGCTATGCTATAAAAGGGAGCTATGTGCTCACTTTTACATGTTATATGCAGGTGAATACGCTTCGGTAGCTCAGCGGCTGTCTTTGGACTGCTGAGGTTGAGGTCGTGGCTTCAATCCCGACCGCGGAGGCTGCATCCCAAAGGGTGCGGAATGCAACACGTTCGTTCACCGTGTACTGGGTGCAGCCTACAGAACTTTACAGGGTGAAAAAACACCACAATCACCAATTATACCGTGCCTAATGATGAGATCTTCGTTTGACCCACATAGCACCCCAGAATTCAATTTTAATTTTTACATGCAAGTATGGAGAACCGCGCAAGGCCACTTTTATACAAATCTATTCAAGATTCAGTTTGCGGGGAACATTAACTTGCTGTCAGTGGAAGGAATGACATTCAATATTTCAATACATCTTATTTCAGTATAATCTTAGCATATTTAGATTATTGTGTCCAACTCAAGCACACCATGCGGGCAAGCATGAGAAAGTATACACACCATACGCACCAAGCGTTGTTTGGTTAGGACTGCTTTGAGGGTGTGCGAGTGTTCGGAAGTTCAAATGCGAATGAGCTTGTCCTTGTTATTTGTTTCGTATTCATGCGGAGAATTCCCTATTTGAAATTGTGGAATATTCGTTCCGTTCGAAAACAAGAGCACTAATTGGTGCTGTTGCTTTTGCTGCAGCATTGTTTCT
Organism: Dermacentor andersoni; assembly: GCF_023375885.2. Taxonomy (NCBI): domain Eukaryota; kingdom Metazoa; phylum Arthropoda; class Arachnida; order Ixodida; family Ixodidae; genus Dermacentor; species Dermacentor andersoni. Next base: position 98,217,625 of record NC_092818.1, on the reverse strand, counting down.
GGCGCGAAAACATTTCTAGTTCCACGGCAAACTTAATGTTCATTTAACCTTCAGTTAGAACAAAAAAAGACTTTATTGCAATGTAGCTTGGTGCCCATAGAAGAACGCTGTCACCACATTCTGCAGTCTATAGCACACGGAGGCTTTCTTCGTAGCTGGCACTGCCATTAGCGCCTTTCACACCAAGAAAAGATCGTCTCTTACGCCAGAGAGATGATTCATCCATTTAGCTTGCTGAATAGGGGATACAAGATCGATGACGTTGTCGACTTACGAGTGACCATGTCAAAAACTAGCCGTGGCGCCATGATATATGTTGTAACGTTCGGGATACCATTTTATCTGTGCAAGTACCATCCATTTCACCTGCACAGTTGACGAGTGCGATAGGTCGACAGCATAACAAATCAAGCCGAGGCTTCCCGTTGTGGAAGTTGCACAATAGGCGCGGGCTTAATTCGGAACGGACCATTTTGGAATGCAGACTTTACCAGCCGTCCCAGCTGAGTGTGACCAAAGCATTGTAAAAAAATCCTAAGGGTAACAGACCCATAGAAATAGCTTTAGTTCTGGCTTGTGTTATTTGGCGTCAGCGGCTGTGATAGTGCATAATGTGGCGACGTACACATTGGAGTGCGACGTGCTAACAACTGCGCAGCATTCATGAGCACGCTTGGCAAAGAAAGAGACAAAAGCAAAGGTAGGAGAGAGACCTTAATCAGCGGATATCTCCGGTTGGCCACCCTGTACCGAGCAAAGGTAAAAGGGAAGGGAAAGGCGCTTGGCAACTTGGGCAAAGTCTTGCGCCCTGCCCATGCTCCGATAGTCAGGGCGTTTGTGAACGCATTTCATAGGCCAAAACCGGCCAATAATTCAGCGGACGAGGATTAGGGTGTGCGCAACGTAAGAAAGCTGTTTCTCACAATATGGCAGTGCCAGCTGTGAGCAAGGAGGTTAAAGACAAACTGCTGGAGTGCAAGTCGCCTATTCCGGCCTATGGGTTCGGGTGAAGCCGGCGGCGACCATATTACGGTGGGCAAGAAGGGGCCTGCCAAGAGCGTCACAGCGCTGTTCGGAGACTTTTCCGGCGGTTTTTAATTGCTTAACGGATTTTCAAGTTCTAATACAATACTGTGGACTATAAGGCGAGCCATATTGGAGGTCTCCAGGTTGCACATATCCGAGTACTGGGGAATTTTCGCATTTTATAGGCAGCTGCATATGGGTAATATGAAGCTGCCGCAAAGTAGAAAAATATTCGCGCAAGAAATTAGAGTTTATTCACCTTCTTTAATGCAGTATAAAAATTGATCAAGCATGGAAGCTGTCAGTACAAAAAAGCAATTGAAAACTGTAAACGTAGCACGAGAAATGGCGGTACATGCAACAAACATATCTATTCATTATTATCTTCATTATCACAAGTTGTTGCTGGTGCTGCATCCTGATTGCATGGAGGCTCTCGGTACTTCTGTGGCGGGCGTTCCCTTTTAGCCTTAAATATAATTTTTTTCCTTTGTTCTAGAGCAAGGTAATGCTAATCTGCAACCTTATTTAAGTTAGAAGAATAGCGCTCACGTGTCAACATCCCTAAAAACACCCGAGCGTGGTAGCACACTTCGGGATCCGCACAGCACCGCGCACGGCAAGATATCACTACCCGAAACACATAAGCTGCGGCGACTGGCGTGCTTTTGCCTCCCGCAACATGGTGACGCGGTGGCTTCACTTGACGGGCATTCCCTCCACTCCAGCAGTTGTTCTTTCGCCTCCTAGGCTGTGAGGTACTTTTGCAGTCGCAGCACATGATGTCTGTGCCAAGGGAAAGACTGAAGTCTGCCTATTTCTTTTTTGAACTTTCCTTTCACCCTTCCCCGAGCGGTAAGTAACAAGACGTATTTCCTTTCCTGCTTGCCATTTCTGCCTTCTCTTGTTTTCTTTTCAATCTCTCTCTCCGTCTCTAGAAAGGTCGCATGCATGAAATGCGAGAGAGGCAGGCATAAGGTATTCAGATGCACTAAACACTAAAGCCCAACACTCAAATAAAGCGTAATAAGCCAACGCGATGAAGCGCAAGTATAGCAGTATATAGATAACAAAACCAACCTGAAAAACATATACCTGTATGTAATGATAATACGGAAATACAGACACAGACAAATGCAGGACAAGATGGTTACTCGGAAAAGCCTGGTTTAATATGCTGTGCGAGCAATAAGGAAAAGAATGAAACAGATAAGAAGGATGGAAGATGAATAGCGAAGCGGAAATCGGTGCAGAACATTATGAGGTGGCGCACGTCATTGTCACATCCTTTCTCGCAGGCCCGTAGCCCGCAGGAATCGAAATAGCGCTCTGACTGCCTTTGGCGCATGCGTCCTCTGCAACTGTTATCCCGGCACCTTTTGCCGTGAGAGTGGCCGGCTGTCCAGTGCCCTTAATGTGGTGCAAGTACCTGTCTTTCTGTGCTGTAACGTGGGCACATGTGCGAGCGTTTCGTAAAAAACCACAAGTGTCACAGGTATTGGGCTGTCGACTCATTCACTTATAAACAAGCATTTGTTGACAAAAACGACACCAAGCCACAGCTGGTATACAACAGAGTTTATTTTCACATTGGCAGACAGGACAATACAGATCCTCAAGTCGGGAGCCACATAACGTAGGCGACTGTTTGTGAAACCCATTGAATAACACGAGGCCAATGTACAATCGTGTGCCATGGAGTGAAGTGTAGCTGTCGTGTCTGCTCTTCCAAGTGGAACTGAAACGCAAAGCACACACAAAGGCGAACGACTTCCTTTCGCTATGCAAAATGAGCACGAAAAGTTTGAACATCTTGATCATCCAAACTATACATTCCGTACCGACCTTCCGAACGCGTGTCCTTCTCTTTTGACAAACCCTCTTATTTGAAAAGTTCCTTTCGGGGTAGCATTCTGGTGAGAAACAAGCAGCTGGTGCTCTCACTCGACCTCTTTTTCGCTACGTGATTGCAGTTATTTTGGGTCGTCTAGACGAAGCACTGTCGGCGCAACCTACATCTTTGCATCTCTTTAGGCCAACTTAGCAACCGCTGGGCCGAAGCTGAATTTCTAATGCATAGTATAGCATTGATTTACAATGCTGCCGCTTCTGTGTATGCAACGATGTATGTCTGCAGGTTCCTTTCATGAATGATAGAGCACGCGTAGGTGCATAGTTTGGGGCTACAAATTACCTACACAAGCGATAGACAAACAGCCCACAGGCATTACCTGTAGTGCCTAAAGTGTCCTAAAATGTTTGCTTGTTTTTACCCGAGAATGAAGGGTTTCAACACCGCTTCGTATTCCTTTCGGAAAGCTAAATAAAAATGATTGCACTTATCTTGCTGTACGTTTGTTAAAGAAGCTTTAAAACTACCCAAATTTTCTGTACACTTGCACAGTGACCTTGAGTTGTTGTCTGTACAATAACGCGGCTAAATTTCTTTAACATTTTGTTTATTGTCAGTTCAAGCAAGATTCTCAAATAGCAGATGTCTAGAAAGTTAGTCCATTTCAAATACAAACTAAACTGTTTTAACAGCAGAAATACCGCGAATTCGCTGACACGTTTCGTGAAGGTAGGTTCACTTGTCCGGGATTTATTGCTGGTGGCGAGCAATTTAAGCCCATATATAGGCAGTAGATAGGCGGAATTATTTGAACGCAGGTGGATTTGTACGTAAACATTCAATGGCTTGCTTGAATGGCCCACAAATAGCTGCTGAGTAAAGAGTTACCGGTAAACATACCGGTAGTAATGCCGTCACAAGTCACTGTCTAAACATATAAAGCAGCCTGCAAGTGTGGGTAACTAATGTTAGGAACTTATTTTGTATGTTTTTTGGCGTCGACCAAACAATTTTACAAAGAATGTCTCCTACTCTGTAATGTTCTACTTATGAACAGACCTGTCGCGACTACATTACAAGCACACATGAAGAGTTAATAAAGGGTAACAGGTTTATTATGCGGTTCGTCAAACATATAAAGAGTGCCTCAAGAAAGCAGTAATTGATTTTTTTACTCTTTTTTTCGATCGCTTATCGGCCAGCCACTTTTCAGCTGCGTTCATGTATTATGTTCATACTCATTAGGAACACGACAGCTTTCTTTACAATAGAAAAACACATTGACATAATATTCGTTAACGCTAACAGAACTCGCGTGACACTTCATTAGCTTATGGATAAGCATTTACGCTCACCGCTTCATGACAAACTTGTTCAAAGAAGTGGACGCATCAGTGATACTTAACGAACTTATTGAAAGGTACTTCCATTGCAACATCACTTTTTGCGTTATAAAGAGCCATTTTCCTTGGCATCTCATCACTACTTTTGTGACATCTCAGGAATCGAAAAAGAAATCGGCAATGCACTACCGAGCAGCAAAGCTTCTCACTTTCCCGCAAATGCGCCGTCTTCCTGAGGCCGGTTCACACATTCGTATCAACAGATAGATCTGCATGACATGACAGCTCGAGTGCAGCTTTCTGTATTACTCCGTTGAAGTAGACAGAAGTTACCAACTATCCATAATATAAGACATCGTCTGTTGAAGCAGAGCTCTTTTGAATGTTACAAGCCGCAAGAATTATTGACGAAAGTGACCGCAGTTGGCACTTGGTGGTATATTCCGAGTCTAAAAGAGCCCTAAATATGATAAAAAACATTGATTTTCATGGAGATGATTCCATCGTATATGAAATCATGAAGAAAATGGACATCGCTTCTCTTGCTGGTGTTACATCTCAATACGGCGATGAGCATTCTTTGGACGTTTCCCACACGGCGGTCCTTTCATCAGCGTGCGCCCAGACGACGCTGGGGCTCGAAATAGACTGTGACGAGCTAGCAAAGGAGCTCACTTCGGGGTGAAAGCTAGTGCGAAGATTGCTTTACCTGATCCTGACCCTGACAAGCTTAATTAATTGATAATTGATAAAAGGGGCCAATGTCTAAAGCTATCGTGGGAACAGCGTCGAACTCAGTTTCCCAGATTACTACGCAGTTGCGCCATATGCGGGGGCGAAGGTGCAACACAAGACGCGAATCCGGCGGAGCGGTGCGACGGCATGGGCGCGATTGTGCGGCTGATGCGACGATCCTGATTGGCCAAGATATGGTCATCAGATTCCCCAGCCTAGTTTCTAGGGAAGACAACTCCTTTAAACGCGGGTACTTTTGGTGCAGCAGGAAGTGCGCTGGCGTGTCCTGATGTGAACTCAGACGTTTTATATGCTCTCACATGGAGTGGACTTCCGTATTTGGAGCCATTTTGTATAATGTAAAATGAACCCCTTTTCTTTCATTTCTACTACCGGAATTACTTATCAATGGGTTTCGTAGACTCCTCGCACAAACGCCACCCCGAGCCGCAACACTGGCCATGGGGTGTGTTTTGACTAGCTGCCGAGCCACGCTGGAATCTTAGGAAACGAGGTGGCAGACAGATTAGCTACTGTGGCACACACATTAGGTACCCGAACACCAGTGACATTTTCTCGATCAGACGCAAAGAATCTTCTTTGCACTCTGTGGCACCAAGTTTGCAAAAACATTTGGCTTGACGAGCGATCAATGTCTACACTCTTGTACAGACTTCACCTATTCTCGCCGTTTTCATCGAACCAAAAGATTGACTTCAAGTTCGGCATGCTCCTCTATTTTTTACGCTTAGATGTAGCCTACACGGCTCACTTCATGCGTCGCATCAAGAAAACAAACATCCCCGCATTGTCATTACTGTGATAACTACGACGCTTCAGCGGAGCATATTATAATATAATGTGCTAAATATGATTAGCAGAGGGTTCGCCTGCGTGACTGCTTGAACATCCTTAACAGACATTCCCTCGCAGTGAGCAAAGTGCTTGGACTGCGGTCATTTCCTGATAAGCATAGGCGTTCTGTAAGTGCCCTTCGCAATTTTTTTACTGAAGACTAAATTTTTAGAATATCTATAAGTGACATTACTATTTGTCTTCTATCTCGTGCTTTTTTGTTAGCGAACTGATCTGGGGATGGTGTTGTCTTTATATATATATATGAGGAGACTTGTGTTAACTCCTTCATGTTTGTGTAATGAGTGACAATCCTAGATTCACTAGACTGTGATGTCAGTACTGGGGTTCTTAGATGAGATACTATTTGTACATGTATGTTCGTGTATGTGTTATGCATATTGATATGTTCTTGTTCTATCTTTTCCTTTTTTTATTGTTACTTGAGTAACAAACTTGGAATTTCGGGATAGCCGACTCTAACATAGCCTACCTTCCCAAGTTTACAAATACAAATACTTACAAAAATTTGACGGTCACTTAAGTACGCTTAGGAGATTTTATTCGAATCCACGTTAATTGACTTTAATCCGCCTTAATCGTATTCAACCAACCTTTATCTACTTTAATTAACCTTCATTCACTTCACCTTAACTCACTTTACTCCACCTTAAGTCACCTTACTCTGACTTATCCTAACTTTAATTCCCCTTACTTCACTCTAATTCACTTTATATTTACCTTAGTTCATTTCACTTCACTTTATTTGCCCATAATTACTACTAATTGACGTTCTTATACCATATACAATCTTCTGCATTGCTACTGAGATCATTGAAGACGCTTGTGACGTCTCCGCCTTCTCATTGGCTGCGACGTACGCACTAGCACACATGCTTAGCCAGCCAGAACCGCGGAGCCGCTGTGGCGTAGGGCAAGCGTGCTCGTCTCGCACCCCGGGGGTCCGGGCTCGATTGCCACACACCGAAGTTTTCACTCTTTGCGCCGTCAGGCATTTTTCTAACCATCGCTTGATCAGGCCAGATATTCTGCGTCATGGGGCATATAATACTTTCGCATTGATAAAAAAGCAGTGAGCAGAAAAGTTCCTTTCATTCCAAGCAGAGGTTAAAGAATTCAATGGTTGGCAGAGTCCACAAGATATAAAAAACAAAGAAACGCGAGGGAAAGGGGAAATGGAAAAGAAAGATTAGAAAGAAGGGAGAGCAAGTGAATGTTCCCTCTCGCATAGTCACAACCACTCGTGTAGGCCAGTTGGCTTTAGGAAGTGTGATAGTGCTTTTGTAACTTTGATCACAACGGTTCGGCGAAGCTCGCAGCCTGTTTGCTTCTGAGAAAGGCTACTCGTTTGCTAGTGCGCAGATCGTATCTTCGAGAGTCTGAGGATGGACAAAGGCACTGACGGTCCTCTACAGTTTAATCGCATCCGCAAGAATAGCATGCTGCGCGATTTGTTTATTCCGTTACAAAATGAATAAGCGCCCGTGAATGCGTGGTACAAGCACCGCACTAAGTTGTTTCACGAGGGGAGAGTCCGGGTGGCATTCAGATTCACAAGTCAAGGTGTAATAAATACAATCAAGAAATTGGTAACTCTGGCCGATTCCATTGTCGGAGTGTGCTTCGATGAGCGAGTTGGTAAACATGCCGCGCGGCTTAGGTACTCGACTGCGCTGACATCATTGGTGTGATTGGTGATGGCACTGATGTCATTGGTAAAACGCTGGAGGAGTCTTCGGCACAACAACAGTTTTCTGCGAGCTTCTGAACTGTTTACTATAATTATCTCCAAGAACTGTATATATTTAGCGCGTTCTTTAGGCGTCATCTATTCATGCATGCTGCTCGGGACCCAAGCAGCATCTGACAGCATGCCAGCGAAGCCTAATACGTGCCTCAGCGGTCGCTACTCGGGCTAGAAGTGCCTGTGCAACAGGATGCTACTTCACGAAGGTTAGCAACCTTACTTTAAGCTTAGTGAAATTCACTTAGGGCCGTTAGCGCGCCTGAATATTTAAGCTTACCGAAGCGGACGGGTGCAGGGGGGAAGCCAGCTAGCGCTGGGGAGTTTCATTAACATTCGAGCGTGACATGAGGCTACAGGAAAGCGAGGGCTAAGCAGAACGTTGTCTCATTTGGCGTCGTCTTTATTAGCGTGGTGTGCTATCATGACGCGAGGTGATCCGCGTTTCATGCGTCTAGCGAAAAACCGGAGTCACACAGCCTAGCTTTTATATTTCTGTGTATTGTACTGCGAAGAAAAAATCAGTTGGTTAAAACTATCAGTTTGTGCACTAACGACGGACGACAACAAACAAAAATTATTTAGTAAATCAACATTTTCTCCAGGTACGCTTGTTTTAAAAGGCCAATATAGTTATAATTAGAACCGAACGATTTTAGAAAAAAGGTGTTGTCTTGTTGCAGATACTTGTCAGGTCATTAACCGAATGCTAAGTTCAATCTGTTGGAACGCCTCATTACAGAGACTGTGCATGGCTCACGTTACATGGCTTAATACTTCCTATTGAAGTGTGTCAGTTGCCTCTCCTGAACCTATGATTCTCTTTTTTAACGTAGGAAAACAGGCCAACTCTGTTTTTCACCTGTCAAACCGGCACCCATCACAATTTTTTTTTCAGTGATGCTACTAGATGAATGAAGGTAGTGAATTTTATTATGGTCAACTTTAGGCTCACGGAAAGCACATTGATGAAAAAAAAGCAGTCTGCCACCCAAATCGGTACTCTTACGAAAAGTGTCCGCAAAAATAATTTTTTAATGTAGGCAAATGGTAAGGAACATGCTCAAAAACCTATAACACCCAACAAAGCTATACGGTGGTTATAATAAAAAGTAAACAGAATTCAAGCAATTAGGCTTGCGAACTGTTTTCCTTGGAAATCTCTCAGAAAATGTTATCTGAAAGAGCTTTCTTGGCCATGTTTAATTTTTCGAGCACCAGAATTCTCCCTCTTTGAATAACGGCATAATAGTGTTGACAGAAACAGTAATTAATACAGATTGAAAGAAAATATTATATTAGTACTTACAATTCTCTAGTGCAATAGAGCTGAAAACAGAAGCTACGGCGTCTCCGATATGCTTAAAATAGTCATGTGTCATTCAGTGTTTATGTTCCCTGCGTATTGCTATCGCAGAAGTTTATTTACCTATTTTGTCACATTAAACAAGCCTGCCCAAGTTGTGGCCATGACATTAAAAATTCAACGTTTCCGTGATGACAGAAGCGGAAATTGTTTACGCTGAGTAACCGGTCTCTAAGCAAAGAGAAGACAAGAAGAAAGTGTAATACAAAAGCGGAGGAATCGAACTACTGATCTTACCGTATCATCGTATCACCGGTTCTTACGTCTAATTCACGAAGCAGCCAAACTACGGCTCCAATGATCCCTTGGCTACATTAGCAGATTACACTAACATCCGTGTAAGTAAATGGCAATATTCTTACTTCAGAACTAGCCGCATTCACTAATCTAACCTCGGTCCAAGAACAGCTGCATCGTCACAAGTTCAATTTTTTTTCTGAACTGCCTGCTGAGATGAACCGCCCAAACCTATTGTGGTCTCGTAAATATTTATCGGAAATATCTCATAAAATATCAAATTCGGCCATATAAGAGAGAGAGACAAAAGGGAAGGAAAGACAGGGAGGTTAGCCAGTGTAAATACCGGCTGGCTACCCTGTGCTGGGGAAAGGGGTAAAGGGAATAAAAGGAGAAGGAAGCCATATAAGAAAAAAATATAAATAGATTCAACGCACGCAACGAAATACATGTGACGCAAAGCTTTTGTGAATCGGCTCTCTCGGTCACACGCGCTTCGTGACCAACTAAGCTGCGACTTTGCGAAGTTGCTAACAGAGCTAATGAAGAGGTGAAATGATTACCAACTAGCCCGGTCCCACACACTCTTCCAAGCACGTAGCCACAATCAGCAAAATGCGGGAGACTTCGCTTTAAATCGCGCTGACCCAACACAATGTGGAAATCCAAATGGCGCGGAGCTTGCTTGAGTTTATCAAGTAGTGGCTTTAGCGGGTGAAAACACACAACATCGTCGCCTGAACCGTTAGTTGCTTCGCCACGAGGGCGAAGGCGATGTGTAATGCCTGTTCGTAGTTAGGCTTTTTAGGCGTCCACGTGTAGCTCATGTGGACTAAACTGTAGTAGTCCCCTTCGGGGGCCGATATAATTCACATGAATTTCAGACCTTTCTCGGTAGCACTGTCAAAAGATGAATTCTTTTTGTTCCTTTCTGTTCGTTCTTTAGTTTTTTTTTCTGCCAATCTATTAATAACCGTAATACAATCAGGAAAGAATTAATGTTGACGAAAGGTGCATGCACTAAGAACTACGATAGATATTTGAGCACTTTCTTCTTGAGATGTACACGCTGTATTTTCATTCTATATACGTTACAGTTTCCCAACGTTTCGGTATCTGTTTTACTTTCGATTTGGTCAATTACGGAAAACCGTTGTGAAGACTCACGTGTTTTAATGTGCGCTTACCATGTGCTTGTAAGATGATGTGTTTATGTGCAGTGAAGCGCATGTATCAGAGGAATATCAGGTGTGCTTATTTGTACTAAACAAAGCAAGCATTTCCCTGCACTTCTTGTTCAACGTTATGCTCACTGCTGTTTTTGCCTGGTGGTGGCCCACGGCTTAGTCAACCTGCACTCTTACAGCTTTCTGGCCTTCAACACTTTGCTCTGTACACGTTGCAAATTATCTTGACTTAATTAAGGAGTCGTACCCCTAGTGTCACAACGCCAAATGCATTGTGGGGATTGGCCAAGAATGGGTACAGACCCAGCGGCATATAGCCACTGACTCAAGTTATCTATGGCCCGACAGTTCCCGATCCGGGCGTATACCGAGTGACCCAAGCGGCTTATATTGTCACGTGGTAGTGACGGTGAAGAAAGCAGCCAAACTAGTAAAGACGAAACTAGCGTTTTATTGGGCGAACTTGTGCCCTCAAAAACAGGCTACACTCAAAGAAGGGCGACAGCGGCGAACACAGTCGGCGACCGTCGATAATCTGATCAGCGGGTCAAGCGCGTCGGCTTTTATACAGCAGTCGTCGAATGTTCCAGATTAACCGCTGGGACCCGCGTGTCTTCCACAAAGTTCTACACTATTCGCGTCACGCATACATGCAATCAGATTACACAAGTTGCGGTGAAAGACAGTGGACGGAACCATCGATAACATTCCAGAAACTTCTTTTACATGCAGGCGCGTCCTGTGCTCTGCGATAACATTTGTTAGGCGGCGAAACGTGGTCCCCGATAAAGATAAGTACACGTGTCAATATACGTCCCCAACTATACCCGGCGAGGAAAACGACGACGAGAACCAAACCTCTGGGAAGAGGCAAAGAAAGCTTCGTTTTAAAACAAACCTTTGTTGACACCGAGGTTACTAGTTTCACGCCAGTTGCCACTTAGAGCGAAGACGTTGCGAGGAAAGGATTACTTGCGAGTTTAAGATCACATGTCTGGCCATTCTGGAAGTTACCCAGGCAGAATACTGCAAAGGACAGCTATGGCAATGGGTACCTTCAAGAGAGTCCTATCGACAGACTTGCTGCCAGGGTAACTTCTGAAAAAATTATTGATTAAAAATAGTTCTGGCATGGACATTGCGGTACTTCCTGTATGGAAATGACTTCTTTTTTATAAAGTGTCTTTGAGTTGGCAGCAACTACACACTTTTCTTCTTGGCAGCTCAAACTGAAGGAAGTCGTTCGGCGAGCGAAATATGAATACGTTAAGCAGAACGTGCGGTAAACTCCTTCAAAACTAAACAATGTTAAAACAGACCGTATGGATCAACATGGCGGCCAAGCTTCCCACGTTGACGGCATAGTGAAAGTGTATCTACTGGAAATACGGAAATAATAACAATCTAATATATGCAGTACATTTGTTATATATGAAAAAAAAACTATAAAATAATTATTGCAACAACGCGGAGACGTACAGAATGCAGAATGCACAGCCAAAAAGACACTAATTAGCTTAGAACTAATATGCTTACAAATTGTGAACGGGGGAACATATATGGTGCATGTGTAATACATAACCGAATGAGAGGAATTGAGGAGCTAAATTTTTTTTTTGAGCAATATATAGAAAACAGACAATGGCGCTTGAGAAAGCACAGAGGAAATAATTGTTATTAGTATTTCAAATGTCCAAATAATACGAATTAAGGAAACGAAAGTGCGCGAAAGGACAGTTCGCCTCATGTAGGAGCCGAATTCATATATTCCGAGTCACGTGTGCGATGCTTTACCGTTGAGCTATTCGGGGGCTGTTCTCCCGTCAAAGTTCACTGGTATTTGTGCATGTTTACAAAATTCGCTCTGAAAGTGTTCACCAGCTCGAATCACCTACGTTTGTCCCTTGCATCAATTGAATAATTTCAAGGTTAAGAAAAGAATAGTACCGCGAAATAAAACAAATTAGGAAGTGAAAGTTGCTTTGTTCTGTTTACCGGCATACATAGTGTACCGGAAGCAATATTGTGATTTTATAAAGGACGCAATTCAGGAAAGAAGCATTTGGCGTCAATAATCTGTCCCCGCGCAGGTGGTTGTCAACCAATATCGTTTGTGCGGCTGTGCAAGACCTTTAGTGACGAGCCGAGTGATGTACTTTAAAACGCGCTACTCTCTATATTTCGTCGTATTTATATTGAAGCGTACAGTTCTGTGAGAGGTGTTTGTGTGGAAAAGAAAGGCGCAGTGTGTCTAACAGTTAATAAGGAAAAATTTTTTCACTGCTGAGTGATGTTTAGGTAACTAATGTTGCCGCCATATGAAGTCACGCAACATGCAGTACATACAGCACGAAATAATGAGCTGTAAATTGTTAACCTGGCATTCCTAGGCAAGCGGCACCAAATCCTTTACTTGAACAACCTTTGTCAAGACTGCCAGAACTCTGTAATAAAATATGAAATATGCCGATTATTTTATTTCATAGCCAGAATTGAACGGCATTTTTGTTGTTTTAGTTATTTTTACAACACAAGGCTGCAAGGGAAGCAAAATTTCTCGCACAATCTTTTGAAGCGTGTCACTGCACTGATACATTAGCTTCCAAAGTGGTACTGAAAGTGGGCGAATGTCGGGTCAACGTTGTCCTTGTCCGGTGTCCAGTGTCACCCGTGTTGGTTCGATATTGGGCCGGCTTTGTGTGTCGCTTCAGACGTTGTCGGTAATAGTAATGTCACGTAGTAATGTCATTCAAATAGGCATTTATTCTATGTTCCACATGAATGCTACCATATTCTACATGTCCTCGTCTAACAAACGTTCACAGCAAACCCCTTCAAAATCCTGCACAAATGCTTCTATAATGTCAAATCGCTTTCCCTTGTTTTGTTCATTTAATTGCGAAACAAAAGCAACCAATACAAAATTTCTAGTCGATCCATGTCTATGTACCATGTTTTGTTTACTTCGGCTGCTGTCTTTGCAGGGGTTTGACTTTGAAAATTAGGACTCGTTTTACAGCAATAACTGTTAACGCTACTTCCTGTAAGCATGCTACAATGTAACGATTTCCTTCGCTCAATTATATTTCTTTCTTATGAGCAACCGGTTATGAGCGGGTGATCTTGGTGACAAAGTACGTGGGGCATTGGTCGCACTATGATGACGAAGCGCGATAAGTATTAGCATCAGAATACATTAGTAACATTGCCCGGCCATGTTTTCAATACCTGTGTAGCAGAACCTTATTACATTTTACTGGCAGAAGAGGTTGCAGGAACGATAAAATATTCTGTCTCTCTTCATCGAAAATTTGCCCCCGCTCCACGATGTACGAGCCATCGAGCTAGCCATCTCTGGTCTTCATCGTCGTGATGCTGTCTGCCGTCGTATTTGTCCCCTCGTCATCCGTCATTGTCATCGTAATCCTCGCGGTTATGTTATAGTCATCAGGCCAGACAACTTCTCTAGTTGGCACAATGCACCGTCTTGTCTGTTCTGCAATACATATATGTTTCATCGCAATTTTATTACATAAAACAAGAAAGAACTACGTCAAGCCCTGCTTACTTTTTCTTAACATTTCTTTTTTGCATCCATAAAGGCGAGAGAAAGAGAACGGAGATCCAGAGAACACGTCGCGTACTCGTCGGCGCCCGTCTAGTGCTCCTCGCTCATGCCCTTTCGCCTTTCTTTTATCGAGGCAACTGGCACTGACAGCGCGGCGCCTGTGCCTTGACAGCCGCACTTCGGGAGCCTTTCCGGATCGCCCCTTGACTCCAGCATCTCGCCAGTTGAAGCCCGAAGCACGTAGGGGAGATGCTGTTCGACGTGCGTGTGAGCCCGACCTCGTTGGCGATGAATTCAAGGACATTTATCGATCCATGCCCAGGAGTAGACTGACCGTCCCTAGGTCGGTTGGCCTCGGGAGCCTACGGCAAAACTACAAGTGAGACAGTGCAGGACGACATGGGTTGGGCCTCGTTTGAAGTCAGAGAAGCGCAGAGCAAAATTAATTTAGAGAAAGACTCAGCAGCATTAATGAAAATAAATGGGTGGCTATACCTGGGAAAAGCGTGGACACAGAATGGAGGGCGAGATCAACGAAGTTGTCAACCAAGTACCGGGTAATTGAAAGGGTAAATAGACAACAAGGAGTCATCAGAAAGAAAGTGAGAGAAAAAGAGACAGTGAAGTGGATGAAAAAAGTGGAAACAGAGATAAGCATGGATATTCACACGAGTGAGGAGGAAAAAAAATTAGAAAGAGAAAACTTAGTGCCCTTCCACTCTGTGAAGAAGGATAACCAGCTAAGCTGTATGGGGATGATTATTGTAATAGCTATATCGATTTATATAGTTCTTGCTAAATTGATTGATTAAACACACATACACACAACTTCGTGGTTGTCGGCGTCTTTTATTTTCTCTTATTCGTTATTGCAGTGAACATAGCTTTATAGTCGTTGTGGCACACCGACGAAGAAATACCCCCAGTGCACACACTGCCGAAACGCCTCCACCGCGCATTCCCGCTGATGTTGATCACACACGCCGCCGAAGGCGGTGAAGTCCCCGGGAAACCACAGTCGATCACGCACCACAAACATGGCGCCAAATGGGTTGCCCACAAACTCCCTCTCTCGAACCTTGCCGTCGCCCCGGGGAAACGTTCCGATGAATTGTAGCCACGTCGGCGCCTTGCGTTTTCCAACTCACGGTACTCTGGGTCTTGACTTGCACAGCACTTGCCCTTGGCATCCACGGCCCACTCCCCGTCCGTCGTATTCGCCCGCTGTCGCCACACATATTCTCGCTGCTGCTGCCGCCGATGCTTCCAGACGGGGCCCTCTGTACTTCTTCGTCGATAAGAGAGCAGTTACTCGATGGTCCCGACCCGTCGGCCGCTGCGCGTTCGGCGGCCGCGACTTTACGTCGCTTTTGCGCCCATTCGCGCTGTTGTTCACGTCGGCGCTCTTTGAGAGCACGTTCTTCTTCTTCTTCATGGCGAACTACATGCGTCCTGCCCATAGCAAGTCCAAAGTGCAACTGCTGATAACGTCGCTAGCGTGATGACTACGCCAGAAGAAAACGAATCACAACAATTGGTGGGTAGACCATGACCTTTTGTTTTACCTGCCCACGCGACGCGATAGATGGAATCGAAAATTTCCAGAACCTAGCGATATACAGCTTCGCTGTAAAATGTGTATGCTAACACGAAGGCAGGTGCCTTGTTATTTGAGGTTCGAGCTGGTTGCCTAAGGACAAGAACTTAGCGCAGGAAATATTGGTAAGGATGAGGCATGTGTATGCTGCACTAAAATCCAGAGAGCACTTAGTACATCCTAATGGAATGCGAAGCGATTCACCCAGTGAGACACGTAGGTAAGGTACACTTTCCGTAAGCACTTGGATTTAAAGTGGATGGAACCATCAACCCGTTAGCAGTCGAGATAAGCAAGAGACGTTTACAGTATTGGGTGAAGAAAAAAATCAGGTGAGAGATTCATACGACCGAATCGGTTACAGGCATACGTAAAAGAACAAGGTAGATAGATAACTTTTACGCAATATGTATAATTCTGTCCTGTACTTGAAGTGTATTGCAAGTGTTGTGTGTTTTGGCTGTTCAAAACATCGGACTTTATATATGCGTACGTGGACTGAACTTATGCACAGAACTTTGCGACTCATGTACTGTTGAACTGTATATCTTTTATTGATCCGGTGTTCCACTGAGTGTTATATTTAGTGTCGCTGTTCTCCCTTTTTGCGCAAATTTGTTTCGTCTGCCAAGTGACAAGGAGTAGCCGGTGCCACCACATAAATGCGCCAACCTCTCCTAACATTCACTTCAATAAAAAAAAAAGATTAAAGAGATGTATACAAAAATGCTAGCAATAAAACCATTTACAGCATGCCTGAGTTACTCAAGCAATCTAGGGGATGCCAATAAATCATCATCATCATCATCGTCATCAGGTCATGCTGGTGAACCTCGACTTAGTTTTGCGTCTTAATATCGACACAACAATTGATATGTTTTATATTACACTAGTCATTAACCGCTGTTACAGCATGTATGAGGAATAATTTGCCGAAGTTGGATTCACGAATGCCATTTGAAGCTCCGTCGCGACATCCGAGAACACAATGAGATGAATAAAATGTGGTTCAAAATGCGTTACCATTTTAATAATTTCTCTCCCACAATGTGCTTGGGAGACATTGTTTAGACAAGTAATACTCCGGGGCACCGAGAAATAGAGCCAGTTTATTTATTTATTTATTTATTTATTTATTTATTTATTTATTTATTTATTTATTTATTTATTCATTGATTTATCAAATACTATCGGCTATGTTTTGCAGCCATTGTATGAATTGGCACATAAATACATGGACAAAATCAGTATACATTAGCAAAGTTCATGCGGACAGCGTGGCCATATGTAGAGAATAGAAAGATCTCGAGCGTTAGTACAAAAAATTCCCTTCATACAGTTTTAAGCTTCACTAGCCTCGATATGGTTTTGGCACAGCATTCGATGTCTCAGTATTTTCCTAAAGCCCGCATACTAGATGCTTTTTCTTTGTTTAGTGTGACCAAACGCTTGGCATAAACATGCGAATACAACGAAAGAATGTGCGTGTTATCTATTTTTGTATTCTGACATATGTGCTACCAAGTCAGCATCTAGGCAGTGCCATAGAAACGCGGCGTCTTAATACCACCAGCCACTCAATTAGAAAACTATGCTAAATGCGTAGACTTCATTTGTTGCTCGTTACTTCGACATCCAAATATTACTGTGTTTATGAGACTCTTGAAAACTGTCGACTCCGCACGTTTCCTAAGAAAATGTTCGTGCCTTTGCGCTGCAGCCTTTGCACACAGCTAAAGTGGTCGGGATTGTTGCTTGCAGCCCAGCTTCAAGGAAGTGCGTCAGAACAAAGTTCTGTACTGAGCGTAGAGTTTCTCATTATATTACCCAGATGAAAACTTCGCGCTGCTACGCTCTGGTATGCACGGGAATGCCGGTATCTTGTGACTTCGGATCGGCATCGTTTTCGGAGAGCCAGGACACCTTGAAAATGCGCCTGCTAAGCACCATTCTGTCTGTTACAATGATTCATTTCTACTAAAACAGCACGTAAAAAGCTGTGTTAGCTTTATTATAACACAAAACATGTTTAATTATGAGAGCTTGTTATTGCTTGTGCAATTATATGAAATGTAAAAAGCATCAGCGGGCCGCTAATGTTGGAGGACATACAACAATATTCGCGCTCGCCTGGGAACAGTTTGCCGTCTGTTTTTGCTTTTCTTCGCTTAGATATGCATTGTAGGTAAGTAAACATCATTGGAAGATGTAATATGGCTGAATCAAAACCTTTTATGGGATTTTACTTTAAGAACTCGTTATTTGTGTAGCCATATCCACGTTTTAGACGAAGCCTCTCATAACACTGGCCAACACAAGCCTTGCAGACACATATACCGTGATTCCCATGACGGCACAGCGCCCTTAGGGAACTCCTGTAGAGGGTAGTGCCAGATTCCCCCCTAGGTGGTGCAGTGAGAAACTGTATGGCACCGAGGGCAACTAAGTCAAGGTGCCCTCGGAAACGTGAAAAAAATGAAAAAGTGAAGCGAATGGAAAAGACGGCAAGTTGATATTGATTCGGGGCACCTAGGCAACAGCGCACTCAAAACGACGACGAAGGAAGACGTAGACACACCACAGGAGCTAGGAGGAAAAGTACGATTCGGCACAGCGTTTTTCTTGTGTCTGCCTCTTCCTTCGTACTTGTTTTCAGAGCGCCGTCGCTTATTTGCCGTGAAAACGTGAACGTGACTAAGGAAATTCGATGGAAGGGTCCATCTTGCGGCTTCCTAAAAGGATCACTTCTTTCCTCGCCGATCAATTCTGTTTCACTGCTCTTACAGAAAAAGAAAGACGCCTACAGTACGCTGACGCCTGTTGTTGGGCGTTCAACGTGCATTAACGCGACTTCACAAAGTCACAAAGTGCTTCCGGAACGCTATTGCTAGCGCTGTTGTCAAGCAGCAAGCATCAATTTACAATCTGAAACAGAAAATTTTCTTTCGAAGGAACAAATTACATAAACGTTGAAAACGAATTATGTGGATCACGCGCATGATACTGCAGAACGGGATATTGCAGCTCGCCCGCTCTTCTATTCTTCTGAACTGTAAAATGCGTGGCTAAAATAAAGTATTGCCGTTACTCCTGCTCAGAGCGCGCGAAGGTCACGAGTGGAGATGGAATTATGCGTAGTTACCTTAACGCACGGGTAAAGACAAAATCTGATAAACAAGAAAAACGATGTTATTGAGCAGAAGCCAGAATGTCTTGCTTACAGAAATAGACATTCAGATATTAGCCAATGAGGCCTACAATCAGCGGATCAGGAGAAAAGAACGAGAGAAATAATTTTAAATGAAGCTGGTGATATTGGGCTAGCGAAATGTCTTAACTTGTACATGGCATAAGAGTGAAAATGAAATGAAAACAAGTGCAACAGAAGAAATAAAAGAAGGAGTCTAAAACTATTTATATATAACTCAGAAAGAATAATTCAGCAACTGTTTTTAAAAACACTCATCTCTGAAATGTTAGGGCCGCTACAGAAGTGCTGGCATGGTCTAAACAAAGTACACAGCTGCCTGAAATAGCACATCGCGCGACAGACAGACAGACAGACAGACAGACAGACAGACAGACAGACAGACGGACGGACGGACGGACGGACGGACGGACGGACGGACGGACGGACGGACGGACGGACGGACGGACGGACGGACGGACCGACCGACCGACCGACCGACCGACCGACCGACCGACCGACCGACCGACCGACCGACCGACCGACCGACCGACCGACCGACCGACCGACCGACCGACCGACCGACCGACCGACCGACCGACCGACCGACCGACCGACCGACCGACCGACCGACCGACCGACCGACCGACCGACCGACCGACCGACCGACCGACCGACCGACCGACCGACCGACCGACCGACCGACCGACCGACCGACCGACCGACCGACCGACCGACCGACCGACCGACCGACCGACCGACCGACCGACCGACCGACCGACCGACCGACCGACCGACCGACCGACCGACCGACCGACCGACCGACCGACCGACCGACCGACCGACCGACCGACCGACCGACCGACCGACCGACCGACCGACCGACCGACCGACCGACCGACCGACCGACCGACCGACCGACCGACCGACCGACCGACCGACCGACCGACCGACCGACCGACCGACCGACCGACCGACCGACCGACCGACCGACCGACCGACCGACCGACCGACCGACCGACCGACCGACCGACCGACCGACCGACCGACCGACCGACCGACCGACCGACCGACCGACCGACCGACCGACCGACCGACCGACCGACCGACCGACCGACCGACCGACCGACCGACCGACCGACCGACCGACCGACCGACCGACCGACCGACCGACCGACCGACCGACCGACCGACCGACCGACCGACCGACCGACCGACCGACCGACCGACCGACCGACCGACCGACCGACCGACCGACCGACCGACCGACCGACCGACCGACCGACCGACCGACCGACCGACCGACCGACCGACCGACCGACCGACCGACCGACCGACCGACCGACCGACCGACCGACCGACCGACCGACCGACCGACCGACCGACCGACCGACCGACCGACCGACCGACCGACCGACCGACCGACCGACCGACCGACCGACCGACCGACCGACCGACCGACCGACCGACCGACCGACCGACCGACCGACCGACCGACCGACCGACCGACCGACCGACCGACCGATACTCTACATTGAGTGTGCATCAACAGCCATTGGCCTAAACGAGCGCATACTAGTCAGTTACAAACACCATGACATGAACCAGGCTCATTACAAAAAAAAGAGAAAATCACAAAGACAATATAGACAATAAAACAATAATGAAAGAAGAGCTATTAAAAACAGCAGTTGAGGCAAATATGTCGGTGCTATGAAAGGATGATTTCTAGGTGATCTGCAAACGAGTTATGGGACAAATTGCACGCACCTCACGATAAAATGTATCACAAGATTTGGTGGCTTTTGCATGTGGCGCACGAAATCACAGTGACGTCAATAACTGGCCACAATCAATGGAACCACGTTCAATTTTATGAAGGAACTGCATGACACGCACAAGTCGCCTGTGAAGAAGAGTAGACATACTAAGGTCTTCTGGGAGAGAATCATAGTTATAAAAATTGCAGCGACCCATATATCTATCATACAGTATGCTACGAACTTACACTGAACAATTTCGTTTCGATTGGAATAGCTAACAGAGACGTTATTCCAGGCTACTGACCCGAACTCGAGGCGTGGTCTCACGAGAGCACAGTAAAGAGTGCGCCTACACTCGTGTCGATGAAATTTTCTTGTTAACCTAGAAAGAATACCTATATGTCTCAATGCGCGTAAAACAATTGAAGATGCATGCAACCGGAACTATAGCTTTGAGTCAACAATACCACCAAGGTCTCGCACGTAGGCAGCACTTGATATTTTTCCGGCAAGAAGAGTATAATTAAACATACCTATGTCATGCTTTTTAGTAAGAGACAACCGACAAGTTTGCTAATGTTCAGTTTAAGCATATTCATCAAGCACAATTTCTCAATGTTGCCAATGTCAGCTTGTAAACCGCGGCAGTGGTCTAAATTTTCAACCTTACAGAATAATTTTAAATCATCTACAGAGAACAGAACCCTCGAGTTTGTAACATGTAGCGGCAAATCATTGATGAAAACTAGAAATAGCAAAGGCCCAAGGTTGGAGGAGCCTTCAGGCACTCCCTATGGCGGTACAAATTCGTCGGTCACACAGCCAGAAAATCTGACCAGATTTCGACGGCTGCCAAGGGAGCTTTTGAGCCATTTCCAGTACATGGGGCAAAGTACGTATTTTGCAATCTTCATTAGAAGTACCTCATTTGAAAACATGTCGAAGGCCTTAGTCATGACAAAGTAGATTGTGTCTACCTGACCGCAATTAAACACGTCAGGCCCACTGTATCCAAGAAAGGACAATAAATTTGATTGAACGGATCGTCCTTTTAAAAAGCCTTGTGGCAAAGACGACATTGTTTGTTTGAAATATGAACTTACGTGTTCGTACATTACGATTTGAAAAACTTTAGCAAAACAACAAATAAGTGCCAGTGGTAGACGGTTATTCACATCACAATTATTGCCGGATTTAAGTGGAGGAACAACTACAGACAGCTTCCAAATCTAAGGAAAAACACCAGTGCGCGAAGATTAGTTGAGCAAATGCGTCAACGCAGTACCAAAAGTGTCAGCGAATCCTTTGATTATGAAGCTGGGAATTTCATCGACACCTCTTGAAAATTTTGACTTAAAGGGAAGCTGAAACACTTTCCGAAAAAAAAAATGAGTTCTCTGCGGCATTCTACAGTTTTGAGTCCCCTGAACACGAATATCTGGTTCAAAAAGGGCGGAAACAAACGCAAGCGGCTGTTTTTCCAAGAAAACGCGCACCAGCGCCTCAGGGCATCGCGCGAACGCCGCTGTTGCCCGTGATTGGTCGGGGCCGCTGTGACGTCAATCGCAGCAGTCGCCGGTCGGCGCCGCCGCTTCAGAGCGTAGCATGCTGTTCTGTTCTGGCTTCATAGCTGAGTCAAAGTTGTTCTTTATTCTATGGCTGAGTTGTAAGCATTATGGAACGTTCTCGCTGTCTCGGACAGCTTGTGTTTTCGCCGTACATGTTCGAACCGACAGCCGATACGGAAACCGATGGCGGCAACGACGATGTTGAGTGTGCCAACAGCGAAAGCGATGTGAGCACCTTCTCGCGCTTTGGAAATATTAGCTGGTACGTATATTTTTTTTCATGTAGCTGCACGTTCCAATGAAGGGAGAAAAAATGCTCTAAAGTGTCACTGGGAACTTGCTGCTGGAAGAATGCCGAAGCACTAACTTCTCATTAGATTGTAAACACGGGTGCAATTACGCGATGTCAAGCACCTTGCCGCTGCTTCTCTAAAGTTCCGTGGTTTTTTGCGTGTTGATACACGATCGCGAACATAAGTGCCGCGTTTGGCAACTTCAAGCTCTTCATCATTATCTGCCTGTGTGACACTGGCTGCTTCAAACTCTTCGATTGGTGATGGTAGTAGAAAAGGTTCATCAGGCGCTCGGTTCTCTAGGTGCTGTGCTAGAACCTGAAAGAGTGCAAGGCATGGATGTCATGAATTTTAGCATATCATGCATATCAGCAAACATGAAAACAGTTGATTACTTCCATTAATTGAAATACTTTTTCAGTAATTTATGTGATGGATTAGTTGTCTAGTGATTTAGCAATGTGAATTATTTGGTTTCTGTAATTTCATGGCTGAATTAATTTATTAATTGCGTTAAATATGCACCAGTAAGTTGTGTACGGTGCCAGAACGTTGGTGGTGTCGTGGAGGAACATGGGGGGGGAGGGCATGAAATGTTGGCAAGTGTATGTTACCTTGAAGAAAGGTTGGCGCCCCTTTAAACTTTGCTTTTTGCTTCTTGTATGCATGAAAACTTTTTGGAAGCAATCGTAAAGTAATACCATTTTTGAAAGCGGTAATCGGTAATCTAATTCAAATCGATGATTGTAATAAGAAAGTAATGAGTAATGTAATATAATTACTTTCAAATAATAATTTTGTCATGCCTGATACATAGCTAGTTCTCTAGGTACAAAGGGAAGAAAACATTTTTTGTGCAGCAGCGATGCCTGTATTGGGCTAGACGACGTCGAACGCTGACAAGTTCAATAGCTCACAACGTTACTTCATTATTTGAGCCCGTTCGCCTTGCCACGGGCGCGGCTGCGCCGACGCTTGTTTTTGCGGCATTTCGCTGCTGATAGCAAGCTGTGAGTGCGAAATTTCTGGAACGAAGTTTTTACACGCCAAGTTCAACTACTGTATCGAGAGCATGAAAATATTACCGTAACGCCTCATGTCGTGCGATTTGAACACGAATGCTGAACAGCTAAACCTGCGGGCACCACGTGGTAGGACATTCAATAGCAAATATCACGTAATGCACAAGCGCATCCCCGGTCAGTTATTTCACCGTATCAAAACAGCACCGAACAAACAGCCGTAGTACAGTGTTTCGTGACACAGCGGAGGGGAAAAACAGGATGAAAACGGCAAGCTGTTTGTACGCATGCGCATATTCCCGGCTGTGCCTCCACCTCGCTTCGTCAAAGGCCGCTGTAAGGCCGTTTCTTCGACACTCAGGTGATCATCTGTTTAAAACATTGCCCGTGTGCACATTAAAACCCTTACTTCACCCTTTCTCCTCTTGGCGAAGTCCGCTCTTGGAGGTGGCGAGGTGTTTGCCTTGTGGGAGAATATAGACGGAACAACGCCGGGCTTCAGTCGCGCCGATTTAATTGGAATACCGATTGCCCGCATCGTTGTCAAGCTCCGATGATAACCACTGTCGCGGAAATGCTCCGAGCACAGCACGGTTGATTTCGTCGGCACGAAATTATCTCTCCTCACCGCATGGACCCACTGCGTTGCAAGTTTCTTGTTCTTCGGGAACATGTGAAACACCACATCGTCTCGGCCGCCTGTGTTCGCACAGTCGAATGTGCAGAGAACGAGGGCAGGTTAGGCGCCCTTGGCTGTAGGCACTCACGCAGTACAGAAAGGAAGCACAGTTCACGAAAATCGCAAAAGAAAACAAACGTCAGTGGCGGCATATCTCTCGTAGCGTCGTTTAGTAAAGCGGGACGGGAAGAAACATGCCAGCACATGCCAGCACGCCGGTCCGGCAGTACGGTACCCGCGAGTGACGGCACCCTCGCCGGTTCTCTCCTCTGGCAAACACCTCACCCGGCGCTCCGGGAAGCGACGGGGGCGTGTGCGCGGGGGGGATTTAGAAAGCTGTTTCTGCGCCTTATATTAACAAAACAAAGAAAAAAATTTCAGAACCGTAAATGAATAGGTATGTTCTTTCCAACCCCAGCAATTCATGGAAATTGAAAACCGCTTCAGCTCCCCTTTAAGCTTCTGAAACGCCGATAAAACCTAATGTTCATCGACACTTTCATACACTAAGCAGTCAATGCTGTTCATCAAAGGTGATAACATAGGTTTTGCTGTCAGGGCACGCAAAGCAAGAACTAAAGTGGCCAGCGAAAGCTTGGCATACATCTTGCGGTTTGAAACAAACACTGTCACACATCTTCAGCACAGAAGCACTGACCTGATGTTTACTTTGCTTAAGCACAAAAGCCCAAAAGGAGTTCGGTTCTTCCTTGACGTTCTCTTCAAGACATTTATGGTATTCAGTTTGATCGCGTACAATACGTTTTTATGCGTTGCATATTGCAATCACTCAGTTCAGCCCTTGGGCGCGGCCGGGCACCCACCATTGGGGGTATGAGCCATCATAGTGGCTCATACCCCTACACTAGAGTTTTATGTGTTGCATATTGCAATCACTCAGTTCAGCCCTTGGGCGCGGCCGGGCAGCCACCATTGACCTTTAGCGCAACCACGTGACGTGACGTCACGACAGCCGGAGGAAAAGCTGGGCCCCAACTCGCGCGCAATATGCAACGCGTTCTTGGCTTAACCAAGCTAAGCCTGGCCATGTTTTTTAACAATTTGTCTACATAACGAATATCTTTGGTACCAATATTCACTTTCAGATTTTATGTAGTTTGTGATATCGCGGTTTCTTCCTCAAGTAGTGTTTCAAATCGCAAGAAAACCAGCAAAGGAATCAGACATCCTCGGACGACATCGCGGTATATCATCATCATCATCGTCGTCGTCGTCATCATTGTCATCATCATATTTTATGTCCACTGCAAGATGAAGGCCTCTCGCTGCGATCTCCAATTACTTCTGTCCGGAGTCAACAGATTCCAACTAGCACTCGCGAATTTCTTAATTTCATCGCACTGCCTAGTCTTCTGCCGTCCTCTACTGCGCTTCCCTTCCCTTGGCACCCATTCTGTAACCCTAATGGTCCAACGGTTACCTAACCTGCGTATTAGATTAGCTTCCCGGCGCCATCTTTTTCACTTAATGTCAATTAGAATATCGGCTATACCCGTTTGCTCTCTGAGCCAAATCGCTCTCTTTCTGTCTCTCTAGGTTATGCCTAGCATTCTTCGTTCCATCGCTCTTGGCGCGGTGCTTAACTTGTTCTAAAGCTTCTTTGTCAGTCTCCAAGTCTCTGTCTCATATGTCAGGACTAGTAAAATGCACTGATAGTACGCCTTCCTTTTCAATGATAGTGGTAAGCTTCCAGTCAGGAGCTAACAATGTCTGCCGTATGCGATCCAGCCCATTCTTATTCTTCTATAAATTTCCTGCTCATGGTAAGGGTTCACTGTGATTAATTGACCTAAGTAAACGTACTCCTTCACAAACTCTAGAGGCTGACTGGTGATCCTGAACTCTTGTCCCCTTGCCCAGTTATTCATCATCATCTTTGTATTCTGCATATTAATCTTCAGTCTCACTCTTACACTCACTAATCGCAGTATATATCTTTTCATTAATTCTTGTACAACTTAGTAGCTCAACACATGGGTCAACATTCCAGATCTCAAAGAATTGAGACCAGCCATAACTGAGAAGCTCAGCGTAGAGCCCAAGGTAATCGCCGTAAGCGTACCTAAATTTTTCTGGTTTTAGTTCATGCATTGCAGGAAAAGACCAAAAGAATAACAGAATAAACGGGCAATGAAACTTACCTACGAGAATAAGAGGATCACGCACCGCTCGAACCTCAAAAACAGGCACGTTAGATATAATTAGATCTAACATGTTACCAGGGCAGTTGTTCATCGTGTTATATTGACATAACCCATGGAAGTTAATAAACTCAATGAAACATCCGGCTTTTCTCGTACGGCTGTGCAATCACTCTTGACTAAACCAGGTTCCCATTCGATTTTCGGAAGAATAAGGTCCCCGTATATGTCAACCTTGTAGCTTTAGAAATCTATTTTATCCCCAATGTCCGAAATATGATTCGTGAAAACGTTAGGATTCGAATTAAGCGAAAGTAATAACAACCAGCGACACAGCGTGATTTTTCACGTATTGGAATTCCCAACCACACACATTCATCGTACGTCTCCAGGTCTTGCCTTCTAAATGCGCCCAATGCAGAACGGCACGCCATCAGAGCTCCGTCACCATATCTAACCTGATCAGAGTAAATTCTATCGGCTCTGAAAACAGCATACTCATTTGAGAAATGAGAGGCACTTGTACGCGATGAGTATAGTCACGTTTCCGTCAGGCATATAATATCATGCTCACACTGGTATGCATTCGCGAAAAACACCTCACCTTTTGTTCGAAGCCCTCTCGTGGTTTGATAATACAACTTAGCTTCCTGTGCCACTTTCGGAAGAGGTTGGAGCACTGTTAAAGTCATCAAAGCATCGTGATGGCCACAGGCTTCCATAGATGGGGCGAAATACGCAACCATCGGGCTACACTTCAGGTTTGCTGACAAGTTCCAACAAATGCTCATACAGAGAGACGTGGAAGGAATAATACGTATCGTACCTCGTTTTCAGTTATGTATACGTAATCAATTTGTCTCCCGTTATGTGCGCCAAAAGTTTCTCCATGTCCGATGCTGTTGTAGTGGGGTCGAGGCGAGAAATAAATAGGCCTCTCTTTGCCGGTAGTTTGGGCGCTACTTTAAGCGTCGATCTCTTAGCAGTGCCAAACGTTGCTCGAGGCCGTGATGCATGACTCGCCGCTTTAGAGGAGCGTCCTTATGTGTGATATGCTGGAACATTTATGGAATGTTTTATAGAATATAAATTTTGAAGGAACGACATGCTGATTGCAAGAAGACATGTTTAACTTGATCTGTTTATCTGTTCGGATACATAAATAGAGGAAAGGTGAGCATGTGGATGAAAGAACTATTTTATTGTATTCTGACATTGGAAGCTGACCACTAAACATTCCTTGGGTTTCCAGAACGAAATTATTGCGAGTGCTTTCTCTTCTTAATTTCTTATATACGCGTAGCTACACAGTAAACTACGTGTATCTTATATACAAGGCACCTCTCACAAAGCGTACAAAAGCCAAACAGAAAGCCTTTCGGTCTATTGCTTATGAAAGACTAAAAATCACAGCCCCTTTCTTAAAGAAAGATGCCTGAACGCGAAGCTTTCCTCCGGTGCAAACTGAATCAAAATCAAAGTCGAAAGCCCACGACCACTCAACGAACCCAAGAAATGCTGAGCGCCCCAATGCTATGCATATGTGATTTGATTGCTTGTTTAGGATTGTACTTTTTTAACGTTGTAGTTTATTGAATAGACATTTCGTTAAGTTACATAGCCTTTATTTTCTATCATATAGCCGTTGATTGCACGCACACAATCACACTTTCACGGACGACTTTACACTCGCACAGTATTGCCTTGTGATCGCTGTGGTAGATGGTCAGACGCTCTGCCATCGTAACGTGACACAGCCTTCTTCTGCCGTGCGCTGCACCCGCAGCCTACCCATGGTGATAGCCGGGAATGCATTGCGTGACACGCGTAATGCAAAGCAGATATATACAGTTAGTCTGGGTAGCGTGGTCTTCAACCATCTTTAAGAAAGGGGCTTTCATATTTTACGAGCCCGTGTTCACGCACACTTACTGTCGCCGATAAACAGCGAAGCTCAGTCGATCGCGACAGGGGTAGTGTCATGCCTAGCTGACGCAACTTGCGCTTACAGTGAACTTTGTGCGCATGCGCTACTCATGCTGAGGTCTTCGCTTCGCGCCTTTATCAGGAACTGACCGGCCAGCCAGTCGACGTTGGGGCGGTACTGCGAACGTAAACTGTAGTGTTCTGTGCAAATGTGTAAGTTGGCTTCCGTGTATTGGGTTTTCAGCGCTCATGGACGAATCAGTGAGACATAGAAAGCTTCGCTCTAGAAGCTTACTCCTTCCAGAACAACAACAAAAAAAAAAAATACAAGATGGTTACGAGTGTGTAACGCGAATGTTCAGTCGTTAGGCTCAGTTGCGCGTTAGGCGTTTTAGTTCCGTAGTTCGAGTTGGCGGAATCGCCTGAGTGTCGGAAGGTCCTGCTTTGTTCATTATAATTCATTGTAAAGGATGTTTTAGAGCGTCCTAGATTAAACCACTGCGCTCTTCTCTGGTGGTGAAATACTCACTGCCTTCCTAAGCATTCAGTGGTGCAGCCGCGAAGCATAGAGGGCGCCACCGCTGCTCATGTAAACTCCCTCTCGTTAACGCGACGCGATGCCAAACGCCCGTGGCGCCGCTGATTCATGGGGGGAAAGACGAATCCATGCGTGACCTCAACACCTCCTCGATACTGCGCGCGCAATCGGTTGGTTCCGCCCCGCGATGCGTGGTGGCCAGAACCATCTAGTGGTGTTCCAGGTAACCGAGCTTCGCTTCACGTGACCAAACTTTCCTATATCATTGGTGGAAGCGCACACGATGATCCGTGCGCTTCCACCAATGGAAGCACGTTCCGGCGCGCTGCGAAGGTCTACGCTGCGGGCGGCGCCGACGACACGAAACTGAGTAACGTGCTAAGCTGATGGTTTAAAAAAAAAGCCTTGTTAAAACTGCGGTTTTGTAAGCGTACACTCATTCGTTCATCTTCTCGTTATACCTTCATCTAACTTGGGCTACTCCCATTGTCGCCTGCACGTGCGTTTAGTATATATGTGTCAGCAGGGATTGGTGAAAGAAGCCACTTCACCAGTTCGGGTAGGTGGGGTGCCTTTCCTAGAGCAAGTGGTCTTGTGCAAGCGCCTTTTGCACATGGAAGGAAGGCTCGTTGCCTGAAGCGCCCAAAGGCAAACTCTGGGACATCCTTCTCATTACGCTATGAAGATTTAGTCCCTATATTGGCGATATAATGGCAATAGAAGTTATCATGTGCTTTGGTAACAAACTTTTTGTCTAAAATGTGCGCGGCGGAAAATGTCATTTAGTGCGTGAACGAGGGCCAAGTAGCCCTTGTTGAGGCGCTTACTCGTCGCACCGTGACCATTATTTCTTCAAGTTATGGCAGGTGCGTGTGGTGTGGAATGTGCATCCCTATGTTTCTCGCGGAATGATGCTGAAGAAACTTATCTATTACAAAATAGATTATTTTTGTCTGGAATTCGTTGGTATGTCAAATAGCATGAGTATGTGGGCAGGACCAAGTCATATCGCGCAATACTTACGTCTTTGTGCAAAAGTGACATGGCGTGATCTGCAAAAATGAATTTAGTCGAAGAAAGGCAGAGGCGTTGGCCATAGGCAATTTTTTTCTTGCCTGCTACTGTTTACTGGGGCTTAAAGGCACGATGTTTATAAAGGTGGCTTCTAAGAGCCACCGATCTTATATTGCTACACGCGTGTGGTATTTGATTGTTTGAACAAGCCGCGTGGGCGCCACCACTCGAGAAAAGAGGAGGAAGAACGAACTGGGCTCACGCTGCAAGCGCTGTTGTTAATATAACCTGTAAATAGTTGCTCGTCTTACTGACTCGTCCTTCGCGTAACAATACTGAACCGTGGATTATACTAATTAGCACATTTATATATATTTTTGCCCAATGCAGCTCCAAACGTCTTGCCGACATGTCCTTTACTGTTTTCGTAGGGGGAAGCCTCTGAAATTGGTGAATTCTGCTCTTTATTTTGCAGCTGCTGCCCATAGATAAGTGCATGCCATCTAGGCATCAAAAGTGCACTTTCAAGTCTTCCGAATAGTCGTACATGAATAAGAGACTGAAATTTGGGCTTTCTATTTGTTATATTTGCTGTTAACGGTAGCGCACACTGCGTTGGTTGAATATTCATAAAGTCAGAATTAGTAGGGGAAGCATCTCAAGCGGGACATGACTTGTTCTGTCGGATCACGTACGCCTCCTGTTCACCGCTTCTGCGCTTCCGAACTTATTTATCACAGTGACTGTGACTGACAGTCGACTATGGCAGCGCCAGGACAGCTGCTTCTGGCAGCTTTCCTGCGTCGCCTCTTTACTCCGGCATAAAATCCTTTCTTTCTTTTTTTACCCGCAAGGACGAGACTCGTCGGGAAATGCATTCGATGCAAGTGGCAGGTCTCCCACGTCACGATGACTTTCAAAGGTGTTTATTGATCGATTTCTGGCAACGTTGTGCGCCCCTTTAGAAATATATGTCGAGAAAGGAACAAAACAGAAAGTAGATGACGCAGGGATGTTAACCGGAAAGGCGTCTGGTTGGATTGTCTAGACTAAGGGAGACGGGAACAGGAGACAAATATAGACAGGTAGGGGGGTATGCCACTGTTTACGACCATCCAGCGTAGTGATGACTACAGACGGGTTGCTTAGGAACTAAAAAAATGCTGCTTTAGGCGCCAGTAACAGGTACTAGCGTTGTCATTCAAGGCATATATGGGCACCAGAAAATGTCATTTAGGCTTGAGAAATAATTAGTTAGTGCGAAAAAAAGGCATTGGACGACAGCGAGAAGCACACAGGACGGAGCGCTAGCGTTCTGTCCTGTGTGCTTTTCGTTGTTATCCGATGCCTTTTTTGGCGCTAGTTAATGATGTCTCAAGTCTCCAATAATTAAGCACCAAGTAGCCCAACTGGCTTCTCTGATTTTCATTTAGGCCATTTATAGGCTCAATTGTTAAGAACTTACTCTGTGCATCTGAGGATAAATTATGATTTTCTAAGGAACACAACCCCATAAACCTCGGTTCTGTGATATTAGTTGTATTTCCTCGCTGAATGGGAATGGGGTAAGTCGCGTGGACTAGAGGATTTGTCTGAATTCTAGTGCGACTAGACATCGTGAGAAAAGTTGGGAAAGTGGGTACAAAGAAGCACCATCTCAAAAATTTCGGTCTTATGCTGCGACTACTTTTACTGAACATATTAGTTTGCATACAGAAAAAGAACACGCTCACGTGCACCAAAGTTAGTGGCACGTGCTTGTACTTTCGGTACGTTCAATGAACCAATGCCCTCTCGAATCGCAGGAGGTTCGCCGGCCATAACCTTTGACAGTTGTTTCCGTAGAGAAAGCCCGGGATTTTCGTCCGAGACAGACTCAAGTATTGAATTCTCAATATCAGGTTTGCAGCAGATGGTGGAAAACTATTGCCGAACGTCCAAAATGATACCCACATTCCAGCTTGGTCACAGTTGCGCCGATCATTCAAGTTTTTCGATGATGTCGGCTAAAAAATGTGAAGGAAACGCACAAGTAGGCTTAGTCATGTTCAAGTGTATCATCGCGTAGAGTAGTTCGCGCCCTTCTCACAGCGTACTCTTGTCTAGTGCAAAGCTGGTAATAACAGACTTTGAACCGGCGAACTGTTTGTTGAATAATCGATTGGGGCGTTCAGCCAAGTTCCCCAGTGAGTTGCAATATGAAATACAAGACAGTGCCAAGGAAAAATCACAGAAAAATGGCATTTTTAGGCCGTGAAAGTTCAATGTGAGCATCAACTTCAAAAGGGCATTTAGAGGTACAATAAAACTTTTACTAAAATATTCATAGGCCCATAGTTTGGGCTTATACATAAAATGGCCGCGATAAGGACATACAAAAAAGATTTTTCCTAAAGTTCCGGTCTGTAGTGATGACAGTTGAGCCTTGCCACAATATTTTTTGAGTTTCAGTCTCAAAAAGTTTCATTATTTCGAACCAACGCAAATGGATACGTGACAGTACGTTTTGTGTGAAAATGTGTGTTTTTATTTTTAAAGGTGATTCAATATAAATAAACGAATTCTGTTCAGGTAATATACAGCCGCGTGCAATATTATCTGCAACAGGGTTCACGTGGGTTAAGAGGCCCCAAGACTGCATGCTGCTGCAGACATACGCAAAATTGCAGAAGAAACACGATCCCGACTACTGGTATTTATTTATGAAACAAATTTTTCTTATGTTGGTAAGTAGGAAGTGATTCGCAAGTCGTGGAAAGAATAACTGCCACTCTGGTGCAAGCCTTCTGCTTTCGCTGGGCTAAAATGAAACGTCCGTAGATTGTTAAATTACCGTAGCGGTTTTACTCCTGTAGGATCTTGCGGCACACTTACAATGAAACAGCAGCGAATAAGCAAGGCATTCCTCTCCAAGGCCCATCGTTAGCTGACGATGGTTGTTGTTTCACTTCTGCCCACACGCGAATGGTAAAGAGGCACACCCCTAGTCGCTCCCTGCTTTTTTATTTTCTGTCCCTCAGGGCACTGAAACCTCGCTCGCATCTACTTACTGGCGCTGACGTTAACGCAGCGAACGCCAGCGCATTCTACCTGTACTAATGGCTACCATTTGCGGGGATAACGGTGGATGCAAATTTCTCATTACGTAAACGAAAGCGAAGGGGTTCCAGGCAGCTACGGTCTACGAAGGAACGAGGGGACGCTTCGGCGGAAGAGGGGTGGCATGGTCGCAGACGAAGTCAGCGAAAAGGGCTTTTGCGAATGGTAATGGGCAATTGCTGCCACTTGCCATAGTGACTTGATTCGCTGACTGCGCCAGCTGCTACTGCGTGTATTTAGGAGCGCTAAAACGCCGGAAAACTGCCCACCTCTATTTTCTTTCTGCAACCTATTAGGCGATGCGCGAAAGGGGTAATCGATCTTTGCAGCTTTCGCTGGCAACACAGAGAGAATGACAGAGAATAAAGATGTCGAACAGGGAACGGAAATCTAGGACTTTGGCATGCACTAGGTTATTTCGATTCACAAACATACAAACAAGAACGAAGCTTTAGTTTTGAAAATTTGGGCTTTAATTGGACGTATTTGCTTTTTCGTACGCATAGTGAAAATGTCAGAAATATGCTGGAGAGAGAAATAGATAATTGACGGGCAGGGAGGTTAACCAGGACTGAGCCCGGTTGGCTACTCTGCACGGAGGGAAGGAAAAGATTAAGAGAAGGAGAGTAAGTACACCGCTGAGTACGCACTGGACTGGCCGACGACGCTCGGTGGTGCTTTTTCCGTACTCATCGGAGTACTTCTTCTTGAGCTGCTTTGTGAAACGTAGCTATTAAAAGAAGAAATGAAATGAACGCTTTCACGCACGAAGTAGACAATACGAGCGCCACTACCAACTGTTTTATTAGGTCTTCCAACTCTCGCCTATTGTCCTGCGCAAGATAACTCAAAGATCTGCGCAGATTCGCAAGAGATGAAAACGGAAGCACACAGATACTGATTTTCTAGTTTAATGCCAGAAGTTCTAATAAGGCGCTTTCTAACAGGTACAAGGCTGCTTGTATGCCACTGACTTGTATTTCAAAAGCCTGCTAAATAAGGAAAAACTTAGGGTTGTGTATCAGCGACCCTTCTGCAGCCTTATAACCGTCAGGAAGACGCTTCGAACTTGTTGCATGAAGATATGAATGCAAATACAAAAACATTATCTATTTTCTTTTTGTCCTCATGTGCGCGCCTTCGAGAACCTTGTGCACTGTATAGGCGAAGTCCGAAGGCCTAACAAAGCTTTTCGCAAGGACATTCGTCCTTTCAACTTCGTCTATGTATGTGTCGATTTGTGCTCCTCTACTAATAAATTTCGTTAGACACACAGCATGGTTGTTTCCGCAACGCACGGGATACGATGAAGCTTGGCGAATCATGCGCGTAAGCGGAGGTATCCCCGGCCTCTAACATTTTACTGGTATTGTTGAAAGGCCTGAGCAAAAAATAACTCTACTGCTAGATTTTTCTCTGCTGTACACGGGAAAAGCAGGATAATTAATTGCTTAATAGACGTGCGTTGAGCTAACTGCCTGTTTTCATTAAGTAAGGAATGCTAGAGGGCGCAATATTTAAGAAATCAGTTTCGCCAATTTTATCCTTTCCTTATCACCCTCTGCAATGACTGGCACACACCGATAATTACGTAGGAGAGGCGTGCTGCCAGCCAATGAGCAAATGTTAATAAGAATGCAACAATAATCGCTACCTAATACGCCCCCCCCCCCCCCCCTTCTTGCCTTTTGCGGTAGCGTGAAAACAAGCAAGATCGCATGGACTTGAAGGACGTGCGACTTGAAACATGGCTCACAACAAAAGCGGGCGGAGTGAAATAACCTGGCCTGCTGTCGCGTTCTCCGCAATTTCACTATGATGTGCCGTGCCACAAAAGCAACCACTGCGACCAAATTGGAAAATTAGTTGGGGCTAGTGGGCAAATTTAGTGACTAGAGCAATTAATTTATTTATTCGTTGTTCATATATTTCCTCGCTTTGCGCAAAGGCGCTACAGGAAGGGGGTTGCAAGCTCGAAAAAAATACATCTTCATTCACACTGCGCACTTGCTCAGACATAAGTCGATTCCACTGAACGATAGCTTTTACAAAAAAAAAAAAAAGAATTTGCATACAGGTTCGTCCTGGCCTGGTATTCACTGATTTTGTACTCGTGGTCAGTCCATCCAGATATATAATTTGGCTGTTTTAAGTAACCTTCGCTATCAATTCCAGTTTTGTTATTAAGTATTTGGTATTAAAGTTTTAACCTCATTTTTTTAGGCCTCACGAAAGTGATTTCGAATTCAGCTCTTTTTTTTTCATTTCAGTGTAACTACAGTTCCCACCGTACCTACCCAACACGAACCTGGCTGCTCTGTTCTGATTTTTTTCTAGTTTATCGAGCAGACATGTTGGAGATGGGTTCCAATGAGTACAGGCACATTCCAAGATAGGCCTTATACATGTCAGGTACGCGGTGCTTCTGAGGTTGGAATTTGCACATTTTAAATTTCTCTGAATATTATTTATAGCTACTGCGCTTTTGGCAACCACATAATCCACATGCGCATTCCAAGATCGGTCGCCCGACAGCAGCACACCAAAATATTTAGTTGTTGATTTCTCACCTGAAGTATCATTCATTATATGGTAACTTGCATCAAATATTTCTTTCTTCTTAGTAAAACGCACGTGGACGCACTTATTCGTGTTTAGATTCATTTTCCACATGGAACAACCATCCATGAATACGTTCAAGATCGGCGTGTAGTTCTAGGACATCGTGTTCATTCTTAATTTTTCTATATATAATAGTCATCTGCCAAGAGGCGTATATTAGAGCTGATGCCTAAATGAACATCGTTAATATAAACAAGAAATAAAAGAGGCCGCAGCACAGGCCCCTGTGGGACGCCTGACGTGACCTCTAGGTAATCTGACTTGATACCGTTCAAGAGAACACACTGACAGCGCTGTGAAAAGTATTGCCATTTGTAGGGCGTGTTGGTAAACTGAAAACATATTTAGCGCCACCAAACAAGGACGGTAGGGAGACGACACCACTATGCGCTAACTTCAACAACTTGATTTGTGAAAAGTAGTTCTCAACCCATTGAAAAACACTTGAATCTATAATATAAGCCGCAGGTTTTCAAAAAGCAGAGAGTTGGAAACAGTGTCAAATGCTTTGCTGAAGTCTAAAAAAATGCAGTCCATTTGCCCTACCAAATCAATTGCTTACGCTAGGTCGTTGTAGAACTTAAGAAGCTGTGTCGTACTTGAAAAGCCCTTGCGAAAACCGTGTAGACGATTCGTTAGCAACGCGGTTTCCAGTAGATATTTCACGACAGCATTGGTGCCAGAAGAGACACATGGTAAAGAGAAAGACCAGACAAAGAGACACGGTTTCAGAGCGCAGCCTTAGGCACCTGTTCTTGCGGCGAGCGTCCCTTTTAATTGAGTGGACGAGCACAGCGAAGGAAGAAAGAACGAACGCGGAGGGCTGCGGGGGATGAAAGATGACGGTAGTGAAGAGAGTGTGAGGAGGGAAGCAGAGGAGGAGGTTATTGTGAAAGCGTGAGAAGAAAAGCATTGTGCGGCGCACGACGTGCTCTGCGGCGATGATGGCTTGCGAGATGGCGCCAGAATAGCGCGCGTCGTCTGTTCACCAGTGACGCCACCTATACCATATATGGGAACAAAGCGCTGCATGAGCGGAAGTCTATTTGCGGTGGCTGCTTTGAATTGCACCCACGCGTCTCCCACGCGGTGCCTCTTAAGATTTCCCAATTAGCGTGGCAGTCCCGCCACACTTCGCTCTGTTTGCAACGTGCCGCACGAGACAGATTGTCCACACCAGCTAATATACAGCGAAATGAAAACAGATGCAGTGATGCGCTCAAATTTCGGATTAAGGAATATCGCAATCCTTGGGGCGAAATTGTTTTTTTTTGTGCGGTCTCACTTTTCTCATGTGTCGTCCTCTCACTGTTCTTTACTGAGCCGGTAAGCTTCAGAGAGATTTGAAATTTTAGATTGGTTTGTTTCACCATATTGGTACATCAATATATGTATATAATAAAATGCAACGCATTTAACAAAGGGATATCGAGCAAAATCACCAGGCCTGCGCGGCCCACTCAGCACACTCCCAGCGTACGCTGCAAGAGCGGCCCCATGGGAGCTCCATTTTCGGCAGCACGCACTAGAGGGTCTTCGCGGAGAAAGACGATCTCAATTGTCTGTCCGGAGTCGACAGCGAGCTGCGGCGGCTTGTGCTGCCCTCTGCTCAGCGGTCTGCTGAGCCAGACATTGCCTGGTTGCAGCCGCGCGCGTAGCTCTACGATTGGCTTCTTCCGCAGCGGTGCGTACCTTGCTAGGAGGCGCCATAACGTGTACAAAAGAGTAGGGATCCAGACTACGCGGCGCACATGTCACATCCCTTGACCCGTGGCATCCCTTGACGAGGGTCTCGATGGAAATTTAGGGCGCAGACTCCTTTCACAAGCGTATCCCTCTTGAAGAAAACCGAACGCCAGGACGGGGTACACTTACACCCATTTAAGAACCAGTGGGTGCCCCGTGGGAGTGGGAATCGAGCCCGCAGCCTCCTGCAGCCGAGGCGGGCATTATACAACTTAGCCATGGCTGCGATTGTCAAAGCAAAGGTTTCTTTGCTTCTTCCTTCAGCTTTTCCACTGTGGGTGCGGCTGCTGCTGCTGCTGTGGCTGCTGCTGTCTGGCACGCTGCGTCTGGGGCTAGTTGACAGCGTGTGTATACATGACAGGAGCGAGTCAGAGAGGAAAGGTGACGGGAGAAACTCGTTTGGACCCCTTTGCGTCGAATCTCCGCCATGACCTATGGTCTCAGGAGCTCCCTGGGCATCGCCGCATTAACCTGTTGACAGATGCAATTATCCGTTACTCCCCTCAATAGCATTGCAGCGCTTCCCTTTCTACTAACGTGCGAGTCGAAAAGGGACGTAGATAGAACTGTGGAGAGGAAGGAGGAGAAAAGGCAGTTGCAATACAAGGGAAGAGGGGAAGGGGACAAGAGAAGGCAAAGAAACCCTACTACTATACGACAGCGGTCACGGAGAAGCTGGATAAGCTTAAGTTCAAGGTACGGTGTAGTACGTTCCTGCCATTTAAGAAAAATAAACACCATGCAAATATGTGAAGCGGACGAGTTATGCAGGGCATGCAGAAGCAGAGCCGCATTAATACGGAAGCGGTCAACCATCAAAACAACACTTTTGTGCTTGCCCTGGTAGCTTTGCGGCTATGGCATTGTTAGAGGCTGCGGATTTGATCCCGACCGCGGCAGCCGAATTTCGACAGGGACGAAATAGAAAACGCACGTGCACTTACTTTTTAGGACACGTTAAAGAACATAACGGTGTCAAGACTAATCCGGAGTCCGCCACTACGGCGTGCCTCATAATCAGATCGTAGTTTTGGCACGTTCAGCCCCGTAACCCAATTCAAGTTTAATACGTCTGCCAAGATGCGGTGCGTCGTGTGAGTTAATGACAATGCTCAACCCTCTCAGAGGTTATCAAAGATGGCACACAATAACGCCTCAAGCAAACACCTCTCCCTGTGTGTTCTGTGTACTAAGCAGAAAAACAGCAGTGATGCACGCAAGGGAACGCTTAGCGTCAACTTACCACTCTCGTGTTAGACTAAAGTTTAAGAAAAGTATTCGCCGTCAACATCACCGCTAATTATCGCCAATCAAAGCAACGAGCACAGAAAGCTTCGCTTGCATTCCCACACCGCGTGGAATATAACTTTTTCTTTATGATTCCATGTATTGCCTTCGTTTATTCATATTCCAAGGTGTTTATATTCGTTTAACCGGGGCATTTCCTGGCCCTGTATTGACACTGTTTGTTCAGTGTTTTCACAAAATACCATAACACCTAATATCTAACGCTAAATTTCAGACCTAAATTTTCGCCTTCCTCTCCACAGATTTGAGGCAGACGTTGCAAAAGACGTTGAAAACCAGCTAGTTTGTTAACTAGCTATACAATGTTATTCGCATGAAACAAATTTGGTATTAGCCGATTTAAATTAAACCCCATATTGCTTCCATCTAGTGCCCTTTCCATCCTTACCATGTACACCATAAAAGCAGAGGCAAAAAGTGGCACACCTGACTCAATCCTTTGTCGATATGAACATTCTCCTCCCTCCTCGTCCCTTTCCATTCCACGCAAACTGTATTATTCAGGTAATTATATCTCAACAGCTGTATACAGTAGTTGCCTATGCCTTCCCCTTCAAGAATATCCTACAAAACATTGCAATTTACGTTGTCATACGCTCCGGTAATGTCTAAAAAAACCACATATAGCAGATTCTTTTCTTCTCTTCATATTTCAACACATTAAGGACAAATAAGTTATCATCCAGACGCCTACCGATTCTGAAGCCATACTGAAGTTCTCCCAATATGTCATTATTCCTTGCCCATGCTCGCAGCTTTATTCGCCTGCATTGCTAACCTGTATATTACCGATGTGATGGTCAGCGGTATACACGAGTGAATTCCATCTTTTTCCCCCTTAACATTATAAATTAAATTCATTCTAGTTTGTCGCCAACTGTCTGGTATCCGTCTATGCTTCAACCCTTCTTCTATTGCTTTCAGCAGAGCTTCTTTACTTTTTTGTCCTAGTGCATTAATTAGCCTAACCGGAACCTCGTCTAGCCATGTGGCTGTGCGCTTAGGAATTTTCTCTTCGGCTTTCTTCCCGTGGAAATTCATCAGCACCAGCTCATTTTCCATCTAGTTCTCTTTCATGCTCTTCTGTTCCTCAAACATAACCTCGTCATTGTCTTGGAAATATTAAACTGTTAGATTTTCGGATGTTTCATTTCAAGAGTTTCAAGGATTCAAAAGCTTCAAGCAGTTGCCACCAGGTGGCAGCGCTACATGGCGCAACCATAGAAGGAAGTAATATCGGGTTTAATCTCTCATATAAACAGGCGGGTACAGTAGTTGAGCAGCAGCTCCCAGGTTTATTTTATGCGGATGACATTGTGTTGCTAGCTAACAAGCAAATTGATTTGCAACGCCTGGCTAATATCTGTGGACAGCAAGGCAACAATTTAGGTTTTAAATTTAGTGTTAGAAAATCAGGTGTTATGGTATTCAATGAAAACAGTGAACAGATAGTAGAGATACAGATATATGGAAACACAGGAAAAAACAATAACAGTGAAGCGGAAGAGAAATGCAGCCATAATGAAGCACAGAGCGCTATGAGGATACAGTAGGTACGAGGTCCTCCGAGGTATGTGGAAAGGTGTAATGGTTCCAGGAATTACTTTTGGAAATGCGGTTGTTTGCTTTGAATCAGGCGTACAATCAGGACTCCATGGGAACCAAAGGTCAATGGGTCGCCTCGCATTGGGCGCACACGGGAAGACTACAAATGAACCTGTGCAGGGTGATATGAGCTGGACTAGTTTTGAAGTGAGGGAAGCTCGCAGTAAAATTGAGTATGAAGAACGCCTGAGGAATATGGAAGAAAGTAAATGGGCTGGGAGAGTGTTCAGGTATCTGTACAGGAAAAACATTGATTCACAGTGGAGGAAAAGAACTAGGAAGCTTACCAGCAAGTATGCGGCCTGTAGTGTGGACAACACAGCAACAAAGAAGGTCAAGCGGAAAGTCAGAGAGGCTGAAATAATCTAATGGGTGACGGCAATGGAAAAGAAACCTGCCATTAGTAACTACTTAAGAGGAAAAAACGAAATCAGGAAAGAAACAATTTATGATAACTCAAAGGGAAGCTAATTACTTTTCGAAACGGAATCGGGTTTCCTTAGAACACGCACCTATAAAGCGAGATATAAGAAGGAACAAGAAGCATGTGCTTGCTGCGGTAAAGCTAGGGAAACTATGGAGCATGTTTTATTAGAGTGGGAAGACGTCTACCCGGGTGGCGATTGGTGGACGAAAAGTAGGGAAACGGCAAAAAACGGAGACGTACAAAACCACAGTTAGCAATAGGGGATCAGAAAATTTGGGTGTGGGAGTTTATAGTGTTTATTTTTTTATTTTTTATTGTTTAACTTAGGTAGGACATTAGGCAGTATAATAGCAAGAGCTTGGTGGCACAACCCACCGCCCCGTTCCAAAGGGGAACCTCATAACATCCATCCATCCATCCATCCATCCATCCATCCATCCACCCATCCATCCATCCATCCATCCATCCATCCATCCATCCATCCGTCCATCCGTCCATCCGTCCATCCATCCGTCCGCCCGTCCATCCGTCCATCCGTCCGTCCGTCCATCCGGCTCCCCCGCGCATGACAGACTCAACGTGTTCTCTGCATCTGCTGCTGCTGCGCGCGGCGTTTGCGTTACTCTTATAGTAATCAAGAGGCTGATAAGCACCGGAACCGATAAGTAGCAGCTCGAGCAACATGGTTCATCAACCGACCATCACTTCTACCTGCATTCTCAGGTGTCATTCATCAAATATCCTATGGGAATTTTAACGACTTGTTGTGGCTAAGCGTCTATAACTTGGGAATTATTGTGGTTATCATTTGTAGCTGAATAATATGTTTAATTATTAGCACAGTTGCTGAAGTTGTTCTATGACTTCGGTGATCCTAAAGATCCTGAATTTTTCCTCCTATAAGCGGTGGTGTCGCAAAACCTCTTCTATGAGTTCGAATTACATTGAAGTGCACTGAACTATGCTGGCTTGTTCTCTGCAACTTCAAGGAGTTGGTTTGAACAAAAATCATGTTTCTTTCCTGTCAATCTGGTGCCTGTTGTGGCCATTGCTGAAAGTATGAAGGATGAAATTGCGAATAAAAATTATAAATAATAAAAATGATGCCTGCAAGAACCCACTCAATCACATCGCGTGTTCTCTTGAAGGCAAAATTTCCTATAGTCCGCCGATAAAACGCCCAGAACAAAGCAAATGAATGAAAACCGTAAATGTTACTTCATTGCCTATGCGGAAAGGTTGTCCCGCTTATAAACATTTGACGCTGAAGTAACCTCCCTGTGGAATCAAAAAAAGAACGAGCGCCTTTTAAAAGAACGGGTGCCTGATCTTGTCTACAATCTTCCCCGTAAACATCGCATGCGCTTTCAGGAGAAACTATAGTGGAAGATATCTTTAAAGCTAAAATACATTCGCGTGAGTACTACAGGCTATAAAATTGAGGAAGCTGTACAAATAAAAAAAAATACTTTCTTTTGCGCAAAAGTACGCGAATTTGTAATTCGGCGATAAAATATTTTTTTCGCCCGTCTAGGAGTGTAACTTGAAACTGCAGTACAAAGTTGACAATGATAAATCTTCAGTTCACTCGTCAATTTCACTTTACACGCCTAAATTACGAATTGTTTAGTTTTTTTTCGGCGACCCTGTAGTCCGTATAATTTTGTTTATGGGGGTTGCACACATCCGCCACCAGGACATTTGAAAATCAATTTTCGCAGTCAATTTTCGCACGAAGAAAGAAAAAAAACAAGAAATAATTCAGATGCTGATTGTACGCTCTCATTGCGACAATGAGTACAGGGTTGGTTAGCCAGAGACAGCATCGGAAATGAAGGCGCGGCAGCGTGCGAGGGATGGCGAGAGCGAAGCAATCACCCCTTCAGTTAGCGGAATCAATACTTTACGAACACTCCAGCCGTGTGTCGTAATGGCACATCAATGTCCCGTTGATCTCTGGCCGCCGTGTCTGCCGACTACTTGCCAATCTGCGTAATTAGAGTGCCAAGTCTGGGAAGCACCTGAATAGAGAGATGCAATGTAAGAGTGTAATCGTAAAAGGTAGTTAAACTGTATCGTCCTTGTGCGCTGTTGCGTGTATAGGAGCGGGACGGGCGTAGAAAGGAACCTGGCATCAATTTTGTCATTGCTAGCAGCAAAATGGGTGGCAGAGGCATTTGCCACGAAAGTAAGGTGCCAAACACTTTCCGAGTCCAGTGAATAAATAAATATGACGATGTATTCGCCCTGTTTCTGCGCAGATTTCGTTTTCTCTTCGATGGGTGACACACCAAGGTGATATACATATACGGGGAAGTTGGATGAGTAGTCTAGTAACACATGCAAAATAAAAATGTTACCGTGCGTGTATTACTCTCCGCAGCTATCTTTATCTCAAGAGCACGCGCTGCATTAAATTGTGGCGCTGCGTTTGAACGGCTGCAACAAGAAGCGCATGAATCATGCAGTACAAACGTCCAATTAGAGGCTGTGGTGTGGTGTTACTGGGTGGCGCTACCCAATGACAAAGTGAACGTAGATACAGTTCAATCACTTTTTCTTCTTCTAGGGTGTTTGAGAGTGGGCAATAACATCTATATTACACGAAGAGCATTTTTTGTTTCACGTTAGATTCACAGGTGTATGGATCTCGGGCCGCTTCGTTCTCTTAAATCACACCTACGATATCGTGGCAAGGATGGGGTCTCAATACGTGAATAGTAGCAAGTACACCAGAATTCTTTGTTTTTTAACATTTGTAGGGAGGGAGGGTGGGCCTAAAGATCCGCAGTGACTTACATGACTGACAAGTGTTGTTCGCATCTACAATGCAGATGCTAGATCCGCTATTCTGCACACATGCTCTTTTTGTAACGCCTTCACATATCACGTCTCACTATATAGCAGAAGCTCACCACCATGAGAGACATCGGATGTGGCGTGCTGGCTGCGGTTTAGGTCACGCTTAAAGGAACCGGATTGTAAACAAGTATACAAGTCCGACATGCTGAAGTTGACAGAAAACTTACCCACATTTTCTGAACAACCTGAGGAGCAATATACAATTTTTGCCAACTAAGCTGCAAAATAACAATCAGGGGGCAACCATGGACATCAGTGATATTAGAAATGTTCCACCCTTTTTACAAGAAATTTTAAATGCGAAGCACTCCTCTGTCTGATCGGAGCCAAGGTCGAAGCCAGGCCACTAGCAAAAGGCGCCAAATTTGTTTCCAAAAAATGTGGGCCGACGCCGATGTGGGCCGATGCAGCTAACTCGCGCAACGTGAGTAGCCATGAACCTTACGGGAATATGAGCCATTGCATGTTTTGCTTGATTACGGGGGTATGAGCCATTACTTACGGGGGTATGAGTCATTGCTCACGGGGTATGAGCCAATAATAATGACAGTTTTTGACATGCTGTTCTGTATGTTGTATACGTGATTGGGAAGAATTGAAGCACTGTTTGCTTCACTTTGTTGAGTGAGTTGAGTTGAGTTGAGTTGTTGTAGGCTACTGGTGGGATTAGCCTTGCAGTTGCTGCCGGCAATTGCTCCACCGTAGCGACACTTAAAATATGTAAATCACATAATCAGACACAGACCTCACAAAATACAAATGGT
The DNA here is from genome assembly GCF_023375885.2 of Dermacentor andersoni. Classification (NCBI taxonomy): domain Eukaryota; kingdom Metazoa; phylum Arthropoda; class Arachnida; order Ixodida; family Ixodidae; genus Dermacentor; species Dermacentor andersoni. The sequence goes on along the minus strand of NC_092818.1, from coordinate 98,173,509 downwards.
CACTCCTCAGTTCACCATGTGGAGGCCAAATCTGTGTCCTGTAGGTAATTTAAAAGAAGGCGAGAGACCTGCTTCCTACACAACCGGTTCCCGCGCGGGAAAACAATGTCTTGAAAAGAGCTGTGAGGAACTCCTGTCTTCTTGAGGGACCCGAATAACACCCTCCTTTCCGCGTTATACACAGTACAGCACATTAGGTAATGTTCTATGTCACCGCACACACCACACGTTGAACATAATGGTGATAACGCCAGGCCAGTCTTATGCATCCACGCAGGGGTTCGAGCAGAGCCCGTGCGAATGCGGAGCAGTAAGGTGGCTTGGTTTCTTTTGAGGCCCTTGATCACACATGGCTTGTGAGGTGAGCTCCACAAAGAACTGAGGTGGCACAACACTGCTTCCCTGAAGAGTCTGTTGTCGTCTTGAGGCACTCTTCTCAATGGATTCCCAGACAGCGCTCTATGGGCGAGGCTGTCCGCCATCTCGTTGCCTGTGAGACCTGTGTGCGAGGGCACCCATTGGAAACGTATGGAGAAGCCTTTGATATGGAGATTGTGCACCGAGCGTAGGGAGCTAAGACATAAGGCATCAGTAGGGAACCCGTGCTCTAACCTTTGAAGGGCAGATTTTGAATCTGTAAGAATAACAACAGGTTGAGGCGTACAAAACCGTAGTTTCTTTAGAGCTGCCTCAATGGCAACGCTTTCGGCCGTTGTGGAGGACACGACTGCAGTGAAGCGAACAGACCAATCATACTTCAAAGAGGGAATGTGAAAAGCAGCTGCACTAGATCCTTTGACCTTGTCCACAGAGCCATCAGTAAAGATTTGAAGATGACGTGCATATTCAGACTCAAGATGTTCCAGTACCAGCGAACGCGTTGCCGCCAGAGGAGAATTCCGCTTAGCGCGTACGTGAGGAATTGTCAACGAACAATCGAGGCTCGCGAATGACCACGGTGGTTTCAACCTGTTAGTTCGACCTCTAGTGTCAAGACCCAGGTAACCAAGAGTATTTAGTGCCAAGTACGCTCGGGACTCAGATCTCTTTCGAAGGCGCTGTAGAAGGGCTCGGCCGGCTGCCGTCTGTTTGAGGCGGCCAATTCGCATCAATAACCTTTGTGAAGCGACTAGGCTAAGAGGTCTCGATAGTGATTCACAAAGTACTGCTTTGTTAGGAGCAGTCTGCGGAACGCCAAGAGCCCTTCTCAGGCCGTTTCTGTGCAGAACCTCAAGTCGTTCCAGCTGTGATATCGAGGGGGAAATTAAAGGGAGCTGATACATTATCCGACTCGTCACTAGTGCATCGTGCAACCTGATCATTGAGGAAGGGTGATTTCCCCATTGCTCACTCGCAACTCTACGGATCACATTGAGACGCGAAGATATCGATGTCACAACCGAGTCCACAGCTCGTCGCCACTGTAGACGGTAGTCAATAATGACACCCAAAAAGCGCTTGTGTTTCAATTGTCGAAGGCAAGATTGATCAAGGTCTATCTTCAGCCGCGCATACCTTCTTCCTCTACCTGGAAACATGATGAAGCCAGATTTTTCCACCGAGAGAGTCAACCCAACACCTTGAAGGTAATTTCGAACTAAAAGTAATGCCTGTCGAGCTATCAGAGCTAAACGCTTGTGTTGATATCCGGTTAACCAAAGGCAAATGTCGTCCGCGTATATCGACATATGGACATGCCTGCAATGTTTTTGCACTTCAGCGGGAAGACCAGCCATTACAACGTTAAAGAGCGTTGGGGAAAGAACACTTCCCTGAGGTACACCTCGTGATACCGCCCTTTCGGTGCTTGTGGTACTTCCTAACCGCACTTGAATTTTACGATCACTGATAAATGAGTGAATGAATCGCAGAAGATAGCCCTGTACGCCCATGGCCTGCAAACTATTTAGTATTGAGCTCTGAAGGACGCTATCATAAGCCTTTGATACGTCTAGGAAAATAACTAGTGTTGAAAGACCAAAAGCTCTATGATGTTCAATATGGCTTATCAAGTCCAAGACGCTATCTTGCGCGCTTAAACCTGTTCGTAATCCAGTCATGCATGTTGCTAGAGCCCTTCTATCTTCGAGCCACCAAGATAAACGCTTACTTGCCAGCTTCTCCATGAGCTTAGCCACGCACGACGTCAGTGATACAGGACGATACGAGGCCAAGTCTGTCATTTCTTTGCCGGGCTTCAGCACTGGGACAACACAAGCCACCTTCCATGAAGGAGGAACGTCGCCAGTCTCCCACACTCGATTGAGATAGCTTAGGAGCATCTTCCGGTGTTCCAGAGGTAGGTTCTGCATCATCTGATTGGTGATGCCGTCAGGACCTGGTGCACATCGACGCCGCAGGCTGCTGAGTGCTGTCTGTAGCTCTCGAAGTGTAAACGGGGCGTCCATCACCGACGTAGATGTTGCAGGCGGAGCGCAGGGATGAATTCCTGAACTTGCACTTACGAATGCATCTGCAAATTCCTCTGCCAAGCACACGAGAGGTTTCTGCTTGCGCAGTGCAAGCGCTTCGAAAGGTTTACTAGAACGAGAATCACCAGCAAGACTGCCAATGAATCGCCAAATTCTCGTCATCGGTGAGAAAACCGTCAAGCTAGCGCAGAAGGACGCCCACTGCGACCTACAGAGCTTGTTCGTATGGCGTCGAATGGCAGAGTTAAGCCTATTCAAGGTCGTCTTCAAGGATCTGTCGTCCTTCTTCCGCATCAGTTGTCGCTCCGCCCTTCCAGCCTCAGCCACATCTATAGACCTTACCTTGCATTCATCTGACGTCCGCGTGAAGTGGTCAACTGCAGCTGACCGCATGGGAAGTGATCACTATCCAATTTTTGTGTTTACTGCCGACTTCCACATGCGCGACTCTAAAATTAGCCATGTTGTTAATTGGGACAAATACAGGGAGAAACTTGCATATGTTTCTGGTGATGTGATTGACAAAATGATTTCTGGTAAGATGGCTGCTACCACAGCGGTCAAGTTGCCTAGTCATTTTCCGACTCCGGATTTAAAACTCAGGAACCTTTGCGCAACTTTGTTGAGTGCTTGTAGCCTTTGCTTTACGAGGCTATGAGCCATTGTATTTTTTGCTTGCTTATGGGAGCATAACTGTTTACGGGGGTATGAGCCATTGATGATGGTAGTTTTTGTTGACGGAGAACAAAAATGCAAACAAAAGGCAAAAAACACACCGGATATAGCGCAAATTAAAGCACCCCGATTGACCAGTATCGGCCATTGTGCAACCATTCACCAAATATAGTGTGAATTAAGGCGGCTTGATTGGTCTGTACCACAATCAGTGCGAACAAACATTAGACATAATGCGAATTAAGGCGGCCCGCGGTGGCTGATCATGCACGTGAGCGCAGACGTGAGCTCCAACAAAAACATAGCATCATTGTCACGCTGTTGTCCTTCCGTCGTGGTCATTCCATTGTCTTCATGACATTCTGATCATTCTTTCGTTGTCACGTCATCGTCGCATTTCCGCCGTTCTTACTCTCTTTCTATCACTGCGTTGTCCTGTCGTCGTCATCACGCCGTCTTCGCGCCATCGTCTTCATGCCGGGGTCATCGTCCCATCGCCGTCGTGCCAGTTTCGACATCGTGTCCTCAATGCAAGGTCACTGTCATTCCGCCGCGGTCATTCCATCGTCGTCATGTTGTCGCTAGTGATTGCACTGCCGTCAACCCATTCTCGTCAAACTAATGTTCTCATGCTGGCGCTGTGATCTCACATTCGTCATCCCTTTGTCGTCGTGCCGTTGTCTACGCAGCGTCGTCGTTATACCATTATAACCATTTCAACATGGTCATTCCATCGTCGTCACCCCAGCAATGTCATCTCATCGTTATCATGCAGCCGTCGTCATATCATGGTCGTCACACTGACGTCGTCACACCATAGTTGTAACTCCAGCGCCGTCATAACAGAATGGCCATACCGCCCTCGTCACACCATCGTCATCCCCCCAGCACCGTCATCTCATGGTTATCATGCAGTCGTCGTCATATCATGGTCGTCACACTGACATCGTCACACCATAGTTGTAACTCCAGCGTCGCCATAACAGAACATACCGCCCTCGTCACACCATCGTCATCCCCCCAGCACTGTCATCTCATGGTTATCATGCAGCCGTCGTCATATCAAGGTCGTCTCACAGCCGTCGTCCCACCGTAGTCGTAAGTTCAGCGTCGTCATACCATAATCGTCGTACTGCCATCGTCACACCATCGTCGTCACCAGAGCGTCATCTCATGGTCGTCACGTAGTCGTCATACCATGGTCATCACACCATGGTCATCACAACGCGGTCGTCACATAATAGCCGTAACTTCACCGTCGTCATTTTATCGTCTTCAAGTAGTCGTCGTCGCACCGTCCTCGTGATACCATCGGCGCCACTCTTTTGCACACATTTGCGTCGGCAGTCTTTCAGAATTGCTCCGTATCAGATAGGCAATCATTAAGTATGGTTTCTGCCTTAGTTTCATTTATATATTCGTGTTCTCAACCTAAATGAAACCGCCGGATAAGGGGAATCTTTTTTTCCACTTGTCCGCAATCTTTTTTCTACCTGTTTGTAAAAAGCAAACAAACAAACAAAAAAGAGAAAACAAATATTATTGTGTATCACTGCGACTTTTGCAACAAGATAGCGCCGCGTTACAATAACGAATTCAAGTGCAATCCGATGATGTGATAGAGTGTATGGAAAATGAAAAACTGCCACGTACGTAATACTGCCCGTGTTATGTAATACATATACTCGAAAAATAAGCGATTACTGTTCAGCTCTGTGCTATGTCCGTAAGAAGGTAATACTTAAAGAAAAAGAGTAAGAGGAGCTTATACAGAGTCACATGCAGTCGCAGATTTTTGAAGCTGTTTTTTGCAAGTCATGAAGTAGCTCATTATTTACTCTTTCTTATGCTTATGCTGTGTTCCTTACTTATGTGTATAAATAAATATAAATGCTTGGCAATCACACCATGCGAAACAATGGGATTTCAATTCTAGTAAAGTACTACAAAGTAATCTTTTTTTTCCTGAAATCGCTTTGCATAACCGAACTACGGGATTTCGTAGTGCGTCTTTACAAGGAAGAAATCTTTGCTGAAAGGCTGGTTGATATATTTACTGGAATTTTGTATCATTCTAACAACTGTATACATAAAAGGGACATGTAGAATCAGTTGATAGGACGGATGCCGGTCACGCCGGCTAGTGTACGTTCTGCTGTGCATTTATAGTCGCTAACTTAAGGTTGGCACTGCCTACAAAATATGTCTACTCTTGTTTGCAGAACACATAATATGAAAATACCGTTCAACAAAATTTATTCTTTGCAGCACACCGTTCGTGATATATTTGCACCCTCCCCCCACTCCCTATGTACTACCTTCATCAAATGGCTTTTAGTCCTGAATAAATATGTAGAAGAACCGTGTTGAAGCACATCCTCTAGTCTGCACTGACCTGTGCACTCGCAAGAGAGCCTCCAAAAGGAATCTTGCACGCCGATGTCAAACATGCCATTCGAGATTTTTTCAGAAAGAAAGAAAAAAAATACTGACGTTATTATACAGTGTGAAACGAGACACTCTTCTCATATGCGTCACAAATGAAGAATGGGTAAAGCCAATTCTGCGCTGAAAAATAGGGCGCGTATACCCCGGTGGAGTTTAAATTTCAAATATGCCAGAATAAAAAAAATTTTAAAGAAAACGAAGCGTCTTACAAGCGGAGTAGAATTTGTACACGCTGGAGCCTCGGTTTGTGCAATTGGTGCTTTCAGATGTCGTGAATTTCAATCGTAAGGGTTGCAGAAATCTCCCTCACAAAACCCTCCTGAGACGTGTACAGCCAGTCGGTAGGTGCAACGCCCATAAAAACCTACATGATGTAGTTTCGTCGTCCTCTTCTTTGCTTGTCTATATTCTCGAAAGTCTCAGCCCGCGACACGTCGTGGCGTCGTCGGGGCGCATTTCATGTGGAAACGGCCCGCCAAGCCAACATCGATCGATCCGGGCACTGCTCAAGCGCCTTAAATCTGGCGTCTTCTCTGTTGCTGGCGGGAACTGCGCTATTTTCTGCCGTGCGCAGAAGAGAATCCTAATTTAGCGCTTCTCATGAAAACGTTTCGCGCTAAGATGTAGTAAGCGGTAGCGACGAAGGTTTTCGTTTCAAGGGTAGGCTGGTTCGGGTTAACTGGAGAATTCGCCTACCGCATACACTTGTGCAAAGACCACTTTTTTTTCCCCGCTATCTTGACGAAGTGCGGCTCTTATAAGGAGGCGTGCCATTTTGGTTTAGTGTTGGGGATGACGCGTAATCGCTGTCGCCGAGACTCGGGCTCGGTTTGCCAGCGCACTGGCGGACACAGATGTCCATGCTATCCATGGTCTTCATATATATATATATATATATATATATATATATATATATATATGCCCGTGACACGACAATGACAGGGCACGTCGAACCCCAACTGCTCAGAATGTGATAAGTGACAATCTGCAGCGCTTTTCAACCTTAGGTCTTTTTTCTTGTTCTTTGAAATGTTGAGTGGCCAATTTCGAAGTGCGACTCTTACACAATAGCAGCCCTTACTCGGGTACATATGGTAAGTCGTACAAAAACTAACATAGCAAACTTGCATCAGGAAAGACGTCTGTGCATGTATTCGCGTTTTATCCGTGCATCTTCTTTTTCACTAACGTCCTGATTTCAGTGATAGCGTTCTACTGCGGCGTAAGGTACCGTAAAGTCTGGCGAACTTGTTGCGCGCTTGCGGAAGTGTAGGGTGGCAGCGAAGTTAAGGTCACAAATAAACAGGTATTGTTTAAGAATGCGTAAGGCTTTACTGCTCATTGAGCCTTACCACATTTTGCGACAAAATATTTCGTATATTGATTTTGTCCTCTATCAAAAATTATGCGGGGCCTGATTTTCGTAAGGTAGCTGGCAACAAAATTCCTCGTGCGTGATCTGTACTATCTATAGTACAGATCTGTAATGATCTATACTATAGCTATAGCAACCTTATTTAGGTAATACCGTTTCAAATAAAGCAAATGTGACTGCTACGTACACTGCCGAAAAGCATAATGGAATGAACGATTAAACTTTCTTAGTTGTTACCGTAGCCAGCTAAAATTAGATGGCGTATCGTATGCTAGTCAACGGAATTACCTGGTAAAGTCTAGACGCTTGTTTTGCGACTTTCTCTTGGTTTCCATATCCACTCACCAGAGATGCAGAGCATGGCTTGAATTCTTCTATGCACAGTGTTTCAGGGATTGCAGTACGCTGCTATACGTATATTTCCAGGTCACAAGAGCTCCCACACTTGCATGTATTGAACTTCACACAGGAAACGTTCATCATTGTAACACATGCTGCTTGTCTTAGCTCTAAACCCCCGTTAAAACCGAAAAGCGCATTGAGGGCTGTTTTTACAACAGAAATAAAAGTTCCACTCCTGTAACAAGGTAATTGCGATTGTGTAATTACCACAAGCCAAAGTGCCAGCACCAGCGTGCTTGCCTTGGTTGTTTATTGTTAGAATTTAGAAGCGCTTGGGCTGTAACACCAGGTTACTTATTTCCGTCTAAGAATTTATACTACTAAGCATACATAACCTTCAGCACCTCGGCTTCAAGAAGTGGACAGAGACCGGAAAGGCAGGCAAGGTAACCCAGAAGGCAAGTCTGATTTGCTGCTTTGGATGGGGTTGGGGAAAGGCAGCTTGAAAAAAATTACAGGGCCTCATAAGATCTCTATTAAGAGGTGAACGGCGAAAGTCTACTCTTCCTCGTCTTGTCATTCGCCTCATCAGTAAGCAATTTTAGTCATTTGTGATCAGTTGTAGTCGTCACAATTTTTCATTAGACATACCGGTCATTAATAGTCATTACTAGTCATTACAAGCCAGTTCAGTCAATATTAGTCATTACTGCTCACTTGTAAGCATATTTAGTAATTTGTAATCAATTGTAGTCATTGCAGGCCGTCGTTAGACATATTGGTCATTTCGTAGTCATTAGTAGTCATAGTCATTATAAGTCATTAGTAGTCATTTTAGTCATTGCTGCTAATGACTAGACATTTCTAGTGATTTGTAATCAGTTGTGGTCATTACAAGCCGTCGTTAGACATATTGTTCATTTCGGAGTCATAGTAGTCATTACAAGGAATTAGTAGTCATTATTAGTCATTACTAGTCATTATTAACCTCTACCCATCTCTATTATGACGTTATCATTCACTAACTTCATTATCAATAATTTTTCTTTCTTTATTATGTCTTCATAAGGCGTGATGACGCTTCGGCGGACACTCCGGCGGTCAGTTCTGCTGACACAAACTTCACCATGAGTCTGGAAAGCCTTTCGCCTTACAAATGGAAGTGGAGAGAGAAACCAAATCAGGAACAAATAATATCAGCGTACACTGAGTCCTAGTCTATCACAAAAAGCAAAACAATGAGTTAATAGTTTTCTGATAGGATATAGATTTACCTCAATGTTGGAGGATTGTCTCAGTAGACCGAGATCGGTCGTCCAACTTTTTAAGAACAGAGGTGGTGGTGGTGGTGGTGGTGGTGGTGGTATATTTATTGTCTTTATTTCTATTCAGCAGTGCATAAGGGTAAAAAATACAACATACTCGCCTCTACCCATCCCAAAAATATTGTTACTTTTATATTAATTCTGCAGAATATTGTACTGTCTTGATAAATTATTTGTTTCTCAAACACAATTTCTTTAGCTTGATCTTTAAATGCGCGTGGGCTAACGCTAAAGAATGGGCTTCTAGTGCACTACACGGAAAACATTGGCTCATAATATGGCCGATGCTTTCCTCTTCATCGCAGTGGTCAGATTTCTAGCTGATATACGCTCTCGTGTATCTTCAAGGCTGTAAATCAGTTACAGTGTTGTCTCTGCCGCTTCAGCAATGCTTCTTGGTGGTTCTTGAGCTGAGCAGTTACACTCCCTTACTGCAGCCGCGCACAAAGAAACAGACGATGAAGCCACAGAAAGCGTAGGGGAGATTAATTGTCGTGTTAAATTGAAATGTAAAAATAATAAGGGAAAGGCGGTAAACGAAAGGGAGGGCCAAACCGAAGCTTGCCGCAGGTGGGTACCGAACCTACTTTTACTGCATTACGCGTCCGGTGGTTTGCTGGTTAAGCTGCCACGGTGCGGCCATCCCTCAGTCCCCCATCTCAGGTAGTCGCGCACGTCTGTGCAAGATTAGAACTGGGAGTGTTAGACCGATGCGCTCGGGCGGCCAAGGCGGTGGAAGTGAAGCGAATCCTTTTAAACCCAGGCGCCACGTCGTGCGTGAACTTAGTATGGGAATAACCAATGAACGCCCGTATTTATTTATTTGTGTAAATATCCTCATTGCATCGCGACTGGCAAATTTGAGGCCCCGGTGTGAGAAAAAAAGAAAAAAAAAGAATGCAGAGGATATGAGGGGCTCGATCTTTGCGTGGCAATTTTTTATCTTTTGACTTCTCTCTCATCTTTTCAGTTATACATAACAACTAATTTTACCGGTACTTTCTGTGGCTTCGTCGTCTGCTTCTTCGTGTGCTTGTTACCAGTAAAAAAAAAAAAAAAAGAGCACCCCGTATTTGCTGATTACTCTCGCTCTCTCTCAGTGCAGTACTTTATAAAAGACAAAGAAGGCGCCTTTTTGTGGAAGCGCACCTCCCGATCCAGGCACCAAAATGCGTTAGTAAACTGCATTTACCTATCAGGGCGCTTAGCGCCGGCGATCGGAAAAAAAATTCTCGCGTGCGATGCTGCTATGCGCGTACCATCGAAACTCTCCATTAACGGTTGCTTGAACCACTCTGGTTCAAGTAAGCGCGAGCTGGCGACGCAAGAGAATGCAGAGAGGTGTCGCAGAAAGAAATTGCGCAAGGTACCAGTAATGAGTCCATTTATGGGCGCCATCGGGGGTAATTAGGCCTGCCATTTTTTTACTTGTACATTGATTTTTCGCGACTTGTAATTACTCTATGCAGCATATGGCTAAGTTTTCTCCGAAGTTTACTCTACAGTTTCCTTACAACAGATTTTTATGCTCTGCATTGTTTACGATCGGTATGTCTAGATTAGCTTCATTATTTTTTTTTTTTTTTTTGCTCCTCTGATTTAGAAACTCCTAATATCGCATTTTCAACTGAGCGTACTGTGCTTTTCTCTTCTCATAAAGCCCTAGCAACTATGTGCGATAAGTACGTACAGTTACTCTGCAATATGTTCAGGTTCAGGGCAAGCTCACAAACTTTGTACAGTACCTTTATTACAGCATGTATCCAAACCCGTCGTGTGGACTTTACAGTCCACGCACACCACTAAAGCGTGAAGCAAACACTAGCATTGACGCAGGAGTGGTGCGAAACAGGGTCAAAACAATTTAACAGAACGCCGGCTAACACGCTAATCTCCAGCCTTCTGGAATGGATGGAGCCTACTGCACTTACACGCGGGGCATTATTTTTTTTTTTTTCAGAATGCATCCGTATTTTCTTACACAAAAATTAGAATACACAGCCAGCTTTGTATTTGGTTTGAGATATGCTTTCTTGTTTCCCGAGTTCGGCAGTGCTGTACCGGCCATCCTTCCTTTCTACCGTTCGTGAGTCAACTGTCATCCGGTGGCGTGGTTCGGCAGTGCCACGCAAGAAAGACTTAGTTTCCTCTGGCGTGTGTCACGTGCGTCTGTGTGAAGCGAACCTGCACGCGATACCAGGAATCCTTTGGATTGCTAGGTCTACAATGCCGAGGTATAGGAGTATACCGAAACAGTGAATGCTCTTTTCGGGAAATGCTATGCCAGCAATTCCCCATTTGCCGTCTGTTTGTAAAAGAAAGACTATCGAGGCGCCGAATCGATGCCGCGTAACTATACGCGTGGACCTCTCTTTCGTCTGGTCCTTAGGAACCTTGGGAAAAGGGGGCGGCCGTTTTGTCGTCTACGTTATCGCATATCCGGCTGAGTGCGCCCGTTGTTCTCTCACGCGCATCACACGCTGCTCCTTTACGGGATAAATGTTGTCTACGAGTTTCTCGGTTCATAAACCGCTACTAGAACTGTGTAGTGTTGTGTTCTGGATCGTCAACATAAGGTTGTGTCTTCGATTATAGGCTTGAGCGGCCGTTTTATAGTGAGGGCGGAATGCGAGAACACTTGAGAAACTCTGAGTGCGCGCTTGACAGGTTTAGTTGGTCAAAATTATTCTGGGGTGATCTACAACACCGTCATTTCTGTAGCTCCTGTGGTGGTTGGGGCATTAAACTCAATCAATCAATCAATCAATCAATCAATCAATCAATCAATCAATCAATCAATCAATCAATCAATCAATCAATCAATCAATCAATCAATCAATCAATCAATCAATCAATCAATCAATTAATCAATCAATCAATCAATCAATCAATCAATTTCAACGGTACATGACCGTTTATAAAAGCATAGATTAGGTAATTTTTGCCCCTGCCGTGCTAATTCAAGAGCTATGGCGATGTGCTGCTGAGATAGAGGTTGCGAGTTCGATCGGTGGCCCCATTTCAATGAGGGTGCAATGCAAAGACGGTCGTTAGCTTAAATTCAGGTGCACCTAAGAAGCCCTGGCGACCAAAATTATTCTGGATTCCCCCTCTATGCTATGCTTCATAATGAGATCGTAATTTTAACACGTAAAAGGCCAGGATGTAACAGTTTTTGTTGTTTTCCTAAAATGCAGGGTGTTTTTTTTCTTTTAGCACCACCAAAGTTTTTAGCATCGCCTATGGCAGATAGCACAGTTCTAATCCTTGATCTAAATTACTTGATTAGGCGGCCCTTACTTCTACAAGAAATCAAAACGCTTATTTGAATAGATTGCATAATTAAGGTAATTATTGTCTATTTAATTGCGTTACAGCGCACGTTTCAATAGACGAATTGTAGCTAGTGAGTATGCAAGGCTTATCGGCTTAGAACGAAATATAAGGACTACGCCACTGTCGAGATAATGTATTCAAAGTGTGCGACGAAACGCATTGGCGTTCCAGTTCCTTTTGTGCTTCAATGCATAAAACAGCCTTTTCTTAACAAAGCAAGAGGAACAACACTGCATATTTACCACAAGTCTGACGGCGCATATCTAGAAACCAATACCATCCTCAGAATTAATTTTATATTGATATGCTTTACATTACAATTCGTAGGTTGAAATGTGTTCCATAACGCAATAAAATAAACAATAATTAACTTCATTATGTTATTTATTCAGTTAAGCATTTTGATTTCTCTTAGAAATAATGGCCGCCTCATCCAGTAATTTAGATCAAGGGTTAGAATTTTGGTATCTGCCACAGAGAATTTTTACAAATTTAGTGCAACTAAAAAAAAACGTGTATGAAGCTTTGCATTGCACTGATCGGGGCTTAATTGCTCTCATCCTAGGTCTGTACATGCTGACGAGGTACTGCACCACAAAGAGCCGATTAAAAAGGGTGAAGAGAGAGCGCATGCAGGTTCTTTTCGGTTGAGATTTTAAAACCGGACATGAGGGACGCCACAAAACGTTAAGGTGTTACAGCATCAAGTTATATGCACAGTTTGTTCATATAGAGCTTCGCCCTTTTCTATATGAACTAAAGCCTATAGGAGCTCGTACAAAAGCGCTGGTGACATTATATCCCCCTGAATACATTTGACTTCGAGAAAGGACGTCTTTCTGCTTTTCCTTGGATTTTCCATGATACAGAGCTAGGGCTTACCTATCGTAATATCCGTGGTCACATCTAAAAGCTGTGAGTGAAGCTTCACTTCAGGGTAGAACAAATGGCGGGCAGCCTATTTTACGCTGTTCAACTTTTACATCCTATCCGTTCGTCCTAATTGTAAGTCTTCTGGTAGCCTTCACTCACGCTGTGCAAATATACTGCAAATATAAATTCTATTTTTTTCTGCCTATGCTTAGAATATTGGCACATGTACTTCTTTATCTTTATCGGGCGACCACTTCTCACTGCCTAACAAATGTTATCGCACAGCGCAGGACGCGCCTGCATCTAAAAGAAGTTTCTGGAATGTTATCGATGGTTCCGCCCACTGTCTGTCACCGCAACTTGTGTAAATTGATTGCATGTATGCGCGACGCGAATAGTGTAGAACTTTGTGGAAGACACGCGGGTCCCAGCGGTTACTCTGGAACATTCGACGACTGATCTATAAAAGCCGACGCGCTTGACCCGCTGATCAGATTTTCGACGATCGCCGACCGTGTTCGCCGCTATCGTTGTGCTATAAGTGTAGCCTGTTTTTGGGGGCACAGGTTCGCCCAATAAAAGTTAGTTTTGTCTTTCACAGTGTTGCTACTGTGTTCTTCAACGTCACCACCACGTGACAATATGATGCCGCAATTGCTTAGTTCATAATGGCCGTGTTTCCAATGCAGGTAGCAACTCTTTCTCATCCATGTTCATGCGCAGTTGAACTCGTAGGTAAAGTTTGTTTCACGGTAAAATTCAGGGATAAGTTTCTTGTAAGGCCTGCTAACTACACTGGCGTATTGTCTTAGGTAGGGAGTGCAGAGCTATTTATGGTAAGTCCTGTAACTATGAAGAAGGTTACGTTTGTCTTTGCAGTTTGCAATAATGAGACCGTAACGAGTATTTTTTTTAATTGGTTGTACTCAGCCATGTTGCGCAGAAGCTAGTTAACAACCGCGTTTTTACGTTCGCTTCCTTTCACAATGCCACTCACAAATATTCCAGATTACATCAGTAATTGCGTCGTTGGTAATGAGTACCAAGATAATGCTGTCGTCGCAAATTTGGCGATGTGTTTTCTATGGCGTAATGAGAAACCTGCCACTGAATGCGCTTACACAAACCGACCAATTATAGTGAACTAGTACAACATTGAGTGGCCTTTGTGCCTAAGCAAAAGGAAAGGCAAGGTTGTAGCGTTTGTGTAATCGCGTTCGTTCGCAGTGCGTCTGATATCGTGCTTTACCGCGGCTAGGCAACCTGCAGCGTGTGGCCCGCAAACAACCATAGCTTGCCTTAAACTATTGCTCGCGCATAGTTAGCGTCTACACAGGAGGCAAAGCATTAGCAGCAGTCTCATGTTTGCTCCGCTAAACTAATTACGCGATTAGAAAGTACGTCTGCAGAACACCCAGAGCGTCAGAATTTTCAATTTGGCGTTGTTATTTGCTCAGTCTGCGCATTGCGCCTCGCTCTTCGCGTTTCATTACCCGATCGTGCTTTGCTAAGAGCTGCCACCATCCGATTTCTCGCGTCAATAGCTGCTGGGCTCGTCTTGCCACGAAAAGGAATGGTGAGCACAGTTATAGCTTCGGCGTCAGAAAAGATCTTTCCAGGTTTGTGTTCCACTAACCTTAACAAAACGCATTTGCGCCTAATGATGCTCTCCGGAAAATGCAAATTTGTGGATACGCTTACTTTTTCCCACCGCTTTGAATTAGTTCCAGAGAGCTATGTAAGCCAGAAGTAAGCAAATGCTAAAATCTGATTAGCTATGGCACCGCTTGCATTCACCAGCGGTCCAAGCCCACGATGAAGCAAGTGCTCTCTGTAGCGAAAAAGCGTAGAGGTAGTTTTTACACGTCCACGTTCGGCGATAAGCTTTCACGACTGTAATACTCAGATGAGGCGCTTGCTCTTTTCACTGGACTAGAGGATCTTCACCCGCCACGTATGCTATAACAGACACCAAAATATCTAAAAACCTGATAGCCTTCTAGGACGAAACGTTATAATGTAAAGTGGAGCGAACCTTTAGACCAACATCCAAGAAAGAAAGTGCGCAGAGTGGGAGAAAACAATATTGCCGCAAGATTTTTCCTCCAATTAGTGACTCATCTACCTTTATAGAGAAAGGCGCTGTTTGACTGTTCAACAGCAACCAACAGAAAGCTGCCTTTTATCAATGCTAATATGGGTTCAGTCGAACGAGAGATAAAATTCATTTAAAGAAAGAGTGTATCAATTTCAATTAGAATGTACGAGGCACACAGATGTAAAAGACTGTTTGCTTCTTCCTCGCCCCAATTATAACTCGTCATAATGTAGTTCTCGTTCTTTTGATGTAACGCTATAAAAGTGAAAGCGTGGGCTGTTGGGTTATTCATATTCAGGTGGAAATAGCGCTTAAGTCACGGACTCAGGTGAAGGCACATAGAAAGCTAGCATGGTTATAATGCGACAAAAGCAGCCAATGGCTGCCCTTCTGCGTCTACGTTGGTTGCCGGCCTGAATTCTACAAGTGTGTAGCATTTGAAAAAAAAATACCATACCGACTACCAGAGATAAAACAGAAGCCCACAAAAAAAAAACAATATTAAAAGAAAAAAATGCATCAGTGCGTCAACCATTTTGCTATCTGACGAGGAAATGAATTTTGCCTCTGTTTTCTGCGAAGCCTCTGCATACGCGCGTTTCTTCACGCGCATTTCACGTGCACAGCCTCATCATCTTTTCACACGTATGTGTGAAATCAATATGGAAAGTGAATAGGGATAGCTGTGGGGCAATGTCAAAAGATTCATTGCGCCAAGTGCAGCGAACAACAACGACCTCGGCGACAGAGGCAGCGGGAGTCGACAGACGAAGAGAGAGAAAGAGCAAATGACAAATGAAAGGTAGGGAGGTTAACCAGGACTTAGCCCGGTTGGCTACCCTGCACTGAGGAAATGGAAAAAGGGGCGGAAAGATTAAAAGAAGAAGAGAAAGTCCACTGGGGTTATCGTTCGGTCACTCCGTTCGGATCACAGACGCTGACTCAATCTGGTAGCTTTCAAATATCGCAGCAGCGCTTTTGTGGCCTTTTGTAGCTGCGATATGCGAGGCTATGGTCCCAAGATCTTGTTCAAGGTGAACAGTTTTCTATCTAACTGATTGAGAGCTGTGCCGAGGTCATGTCTTTAATTTTCAAAAGATGGGCAGTAGCACAGTAGATGTTCTATAGTTTCCTCGACACCGCAGGCATTGCACTCGGCGCTATCAGCCATTCCAATCGAAAAGGTATATGCATTGGTGAATGCGACGCCCAAGCGTAAGCGGCACAGCACTGTTTTTTCATTACGTGGAAGCCCTGGTTGCATAGTTGCATAGATGGATCGAGGGAATGCAATCGATGTTGGGTGAATTCAAGTGGGCGCCACTTCTCCAATGTCATACGGTGCGCTAGCTTGCTCAAGTGCTGGGCTGCGTCAGTCCGCGATAAAGGTACAGAAACAAGGGTTGCTCCTTCGTGTGCTCTCCTAGCAGCTTCGTGAGCGAGGTCATTGCCGGAGCTACCGCAATGGCCAGGTAGCCACTGAAACACGACGTCGTGTCCTTTCGCGATCTTATGATGGTGCATTTCTCGTATCTCCGACACGAGTTGTTCAGAGGCCCCGCGACGAAGAGATGACAGAAGACATTGTAAGGCCGCCTTCGAATATGTAGCAAAGCGACTGCGACTGCAGAAACAACAATAACAACAAAAAAAGACTATACATGGCATTGAAACGTGCCGACGAAGCCGCCGAAGAACGACAGAAGCGATTCGAGAACGACATATTGCACGAGCGTGCCAAGAGCGCTGCCTAAACAGATGAACAGGGACAAGCCCAACTGGCTGCGGATGTTGCATACCTGCATCGCAAGGCCGAGGAACGTCTGGCTTTGGCAACGACTGCGTCAATCATCTTCAGGCGGGACTTACTACATCGACAACCCGTTTGGCTTTGCTTGTTCTGTGTGTGACAAACTATGGCACAAGAAGGACTTGAACTCCGTCACGGCCCCCATGTACACGAGCTTTGCTTTGGCCTTTACCGACGTCGAAGAATTATCTTCGTTCGAAATGTGTAGAGCATGCAAGTCTTAGCTCGCACAAACTGAAGTGCCTTTGTACTCTGTGAACAATGGGTACAAATCTCCACCCAAGCCTGTCCATCACCCTCCGCTCAACTGTGTAGCGGAGTGCATGATTTTCCCTCGTATACCCTTCGTGCAAGTGCGAAGGATGCTCTACAACAGTGGCCAGTATGGCTCGAAACCACGCAACGGTCTTTGTGCAAGTCTGTAATCCTCCTCCGCCTGTTCCCACCGAGTAACCCTGTATGCATTATGTAACTCAGTGTGCAATAAAACATCACTTTAACAATGACATTGCGACTGCGAAGGATTTAATTAGCAGCCGGTCGAACAACGGCCTAGCAATACCTAACTTGGTGCGAGAAAGTGTGCTTCTATTTTATATGTTTGAAGATGCGTCCTAGCCTCTTTAAATGCTTGTCTGTCGCAATAATAAATCAGTTCTTAGCAACGCAGCGTGCAGTCTTCCACGTGCCTTCAACCGTATCCGTGTCTTTATTCCTGTTTGCGCCTGTAGGTGATATAAAGCCTTATTCACTTCATTGCACGCGATATATCTCTGCAGCGTAAATTGGATTTTCTCTTACGGCCCCACTATCCAGTATTGTGCTCAAGGAAAAATAAAAATAAAGGAAAAACAAAACATAACCTGCCAGGTGCGATTGTGGACTTACGACCGGGAAGCACATTGTTAGCACTGCGCCGAGCTGAATGAATGCAACACGAAGAAAAAGGAATAGCAAGTTTTGTCTCCATCACCAAAGCCACGGAAGTCCCGATATTCCGGCGGTAATGTCCCGAAAACGTCCCAAACGACTGCTGTAGAGGAGGAACGGTATGAGTAAGGGTTCGCGTGAAAGGTTGAGCTGGGATCCGAACTAGAGAGCTCCGAACATATAGGTAAAAGAAGGACGGAAATGGAGAACAGGGAAGTCGTAGATATTTTCGCGCAGCAATAATTTCCACGCAGCTTAGAACCAACAAAGAAAGAGGAGATCACCTGTGTTTCTGGAAGAGGAAACATATATCTTCTAATGCGTCCTGTTTCATCGTTATTTTGCATGCCTTACGCACACTAGCACTATGGCATGACCTGGTATTACCGAGCCGCAAGTTGGCTTGACTAGAAGTGTGCCACGCACAAAAGCATGCGCGTGCTTTGACTTCCGCCGTTTGGTGAGCAAGCTTTAGGTCGGGAGCGTCCATCTGAATGGAAGGGAATGAGTAAATCCCCTTTTTTTCTCTCGCAACCATTCCATTGAGTTATACCATTTTTGGGGATTTAAAAAAAAACAAAAGGTAAAGTCTATAGTAATTCTAGGAAACTTACTTTTTATTTTGCAGTTGCTTAGACCTCGCTATTCTATCTCACAGCCTTCGGAAACGCATGGGAGCGATCATATACCAACCCATGTGCAGATGAAGTGGTTTGTACAATCGACTGCTGCACTGATTCGTCCACATTCTCTACATGCGTGGAAGAATATTGTGGAGACATCACCTGATATAAAAGCCATCATTGCGATCGTCAGTGCAGAAGACAACAAAGTTTGCCTCTGCACCTACATCAAGAACTACAATTGATATTGAGTATGAACGGCTCCGCGCGATCCGTCGTCGAGCGGAAAGGAAGTGTAGGTGAACTAAATCTTATGTCGACGAGCTCAACGAAAAAAACGGCGTACCTTCAAAAAATGAGCGATGGAGGACCTTCAGTTCGTCGCTGGATCCTCGAAATCCACTTCCTAGGACTTAAACGAGAAGAAAGGGGGTTAACCGAGGGGCGCAATTTTTATTAGTCATATCATAAGAAGCCAACAAACACTGACACCAAGAACAACATAGGGGAAGTTACTTGTGCTTAATAAATGAAATAAAGAAACGATAAATTAATGGGAATTTAAGTGGATGAAAAAACAACTTGCCGCAGGTGGGAACCGAACCCACAATCTTCGCATTTCGCGTGTGATGCTCTACCAATTGAGCTACCGCGGCACCGTCTCCCCATCCACTTTCTTGGGTATTTATGCGTCCTAGTAGAACCCTGGCAGTGTTAGCCAGCGCCACCACTCACAGACCTTGGCGGCGGACGTGGAATGTCCTTTTTGCCGCAGGCGTCACGAGAACGTGATCTTTTTGGGTGAAGGTCAATAAACCCACACATGCGATCCCGCAACATTGATGCCTTCAGGTCTCATAAACAATAAAAATTTGGACTGGTCCGACTCCTGTGTCGGAACCGTGAAAACATAAAGCTTTCGAAGCGTTTGCGCGGGCTTCGTCACATGACGCTGACGCCTGAAGTTATTTACTGCATAGCGTTGACGTTTCTTTTTCGGGTTCCCGCTTCATCGCAGATCTGTCTTGACAACTCTGGTGGTCTCGTCTCAGCATCGCTCTAATTCATACCACAAGATTGTCCGTAAACACTTCTATGGGATCACGCTCCTTGGCGTAATTTGTACGCTGACACTTGAGTCTACTGTGTTTGAATTAGCGTTTTGCGCCATCTGCATACGCGTTGTATGTGCTGTGTGCGCTGTTTGGCGTATTTTAATGCGAACGCGTCAAATGTCCCATACAGAAAAAAAGATGGCGGTGTCTGTAGCAGGGAAATAACGGCACCTAACTTCCCCATGGCGGCGACCCGGCGTCACGAGCATGGCTGGCGTGCTCGTGACGTTGTCTCATGCTTGCTGGCTCGGGCAGTACGTACCGCTATGGAGTCTGAAGCATCTACATCGTCGGTGGCCGCATGCTCGGCAACAGCGAAACGTGGCCGTCCACGCCAGTACACCGGGGACGAAGTAAGGGAGCGGGAGAACGCAGCAAAACGTGGGAAGAAGCAGGCAGCTGAATCCACCATCGTCGTCAACTCTCCCAATACACGGCGGGCGGAACGAGCATCAACGCAAGCATTATACTCGCAGCGTAAAACTGTAAGGACCGCTCAGCGGAGTTCAATTGGACATTAATTCTTCTACATTCACTACCATAGGAGGCCCCGATTCAGTCTCCGACTAGGGGACCTCCTTCTGTATACATATATATTTGTAATTCATTTTATGCCTAAATAAAACCGCTTCTGACTCTGACTGAATGCTTTCGCATTCACAACTCATAAGATGTGCTGAGGTGTCCTCGGATTTTTATTTTGTTAGATGCGTTATGTACACGATGGTGCACTCTGTTCCAGAGACGGCAGACGTGATACTTCAACGGGTGCAGTTTGCACTGTGTGCGCTCTGCTCGAGGTGCTTGGGACAACCATTAAGCAAACCCGGCAGGTTCTCTAAAGAAATCTTCGCTTTCAAAAACGACACGAGAGAGCTGTAACCTTTGCAGCATTATGTATGGCTAGCATTTCACAGGGAAGGCTTTCACATGTATTCCTGATTAGGCTGCGACAAGTTCAGTGAATAAATTGTGGGGCAAGTCGTCAAGTACCCCTCTCAGCTGAAATTTTCATTGCTCAAGAGACACTTCTAGTGGCGCTTCACACTGAATAAGTTATGCTTTATTTCTTCTCTCCCGTCGGCTCAAGACTCCAGGCGAGAGACTTTCAAGTTTCGTCGAGGTCAGATTACGTTAAGAACCACCGTCCTCTAACGTTGATGCGAATTCAGGCGCTTGCATTGCGAACCACTGTTCCAGTTCTTCTTCTCTGATCACACGATTGTAGGTAAACTTGTCATTTTACTTTGTATTGATAAATATAACTGAAAACTCAATTTAACCTCACTTACGTAAAGACTTATGTCCAGCGCAACGTGCCCTTACGTGTGAACCCGCGCAACGTAGACAGCAACCGCGCGGTAAGTGGCAGGGATAAGTAATAGCCACACAGAGACGCGCCTGAAGATGTATGTGGCAAAATATTCCTGAAATGCATTGCACTGGAACACGAGCGGCTTCCTCATATGCACAGATAAAAAGCAAGTGTGCAGGTTTGGGCGCAGCGTTACGAAGGATGGTAAATCCAATGTGCTCTTGCGCAAAGACCGTTGCCTTCCTGATGAGCGCATCTGACCTCCATGCTTGTTCTGTAGCGTAAAACTTCACTTTAACACAGTCGCACAGTTACGCGATCTAACTACATCATTGCAATTTTCCTTGCGTCTTTAGCCACCTGCGAGAAATTTTATTTGCGCTATGTCCCGAATTCGCCTTTTTGTAGCGAATTTTTTTACAAGAGCTACAATACTACTATTTGATAACTATATAATTTCCAATTTAACTGCTAAGTAATATACCCAAGGAATCAATATAAATGAGGGCAAAGTGCATTAGTAAAATAGTAACCAAAGAGTGTAATAATCACTGGAATAAAGGTAGGATGAACAAAGTACACGTTTCGAGTTGAAGTCTGATATTGCTTGTTTTCTTTTTTTTTACAACTATTGTGCATGCTATGACTCGCAAAAGTCTTGTTTTCCAAGTCCATACATAGGTTCTATAGACCTGCGAAAATAAAGACACGCTTATTTAGATAGTGATAAAATGTGTCGCAATCGGCGAGCTTAACCGGCCGAACAAAGGTAAATAAAAAGTTATTCCCTCAGTTGTTCTACCTGGGCATCTCTTGTATCGGTGAAACGGGTGTTTCACCAAACATTCATCAATTCATTGTCGTCGTAGAAGGCAATCAATAGGTGCAGGACTCGCTTCCTGATAACCCTGGGCACTTCAGGGAACATTACGGTTTGGAATCTTGCGTGGGAAAGACCCATATTATGCAGGCTGCAAAGCAGCTTCATTGGTTTCTGTCACTTATTAACGACGTGAGGGTGATTTGAAAAAACAAAATGTAAAACATATTTGTGCAACTTTTTGTATGCCCACACAAAGCACAAGCTGCTCGCAGCTGTTCCCTCCAATCGCGCGAAATTTCAGTAACCTTTACCAATGTGACACGCAACTTCGCTCTATTCACGGCTGCCTTAGGTACGCCTGCATCCAGAAGGACAAAGTGAGTTTTTTCAAAACTGAAAAGTAATCATCTTGCTTTTTATTTATTCGCGGTCCTTGGAATTTATATACTGTTTTTAGGCTACCAAGGCAGTCTTACTTATAATCACTTGATCTGTACTAAGAACTAACAAATACCGACATTAAGAAATGACTCCTGCACATTTCCCACAGTATGCGCACGCACGCTTATCAACTACTGCAACTCTCACCGTAATATTTTCACCGTGGCCCGGACCCACGAATTAACGCATGGGCACGAGCACGTACACTGAAAGCTTAAACCACGGACCACACGGTACGAAACACGTACAAATTTGTGACCAGTTTTTGACATCGGTGCCAGCTGCAGTTGGCCCATACGGACGTACAACTTCCAATGACGTCTCACAACCAAGCTAGCTTATTTGAAGCCTGGTGCAACGTTCCCGTTTACTGTGATATGAAGCGTGGGAAATCCAGCGCGCTGTATGTTTTAGCAAATTTTGCACGTGTAATGCCTTCGCTTTCACATTATAGAATCTGCTTATTACTTTCAAGTTAAGCGAAATAGTGTCGTCACAGGGCTACACATGGCCTATGAGATCACGCCTGCGGTTCACCTGCGCCTTGACTCGTGGTAGAATGATTTGATTTGTTTGCTTGATTGCGAGTCATTTCCAGTGTTGGCCCTGGTATGTGGCATGAGTGTCGTCTACATCGCATGCCTCTGTAACGGCTCTCAAAGTGTACCAAGAACACAAGCGCAGCTTTCTAGATTGGCTTCTGTTGATCAGAGGGAGACATCGCAGGGGCATGCGATATGGACACCACCTATTGGCAGACTTCGACGCACAGATAGAGCGACCCGTCCATGCGTTGGTTGTGACGTCGCTAAGTAGACAATGGGCAACGACAACCCGCAAATGCGTCACAAAAACGTGAGAAATTTTGTTCGTTGTTATTACAGCTAGGTGAAGTGAAGGGTTTGATTGAGCTATCCATAACTGCTAAAGCTGTTTCTGCGAAACAGCTTTGCTGGAATCATTACACGTGCTGCAGGCGCCAAATAAAACGGAATACACACAGAGGGGTGTATTCCGTCTGTAACGCGTGTCACTTTGCGCTCGGAAAATGGGTCACAAATCCGGGATGGTAACGTCACAGCGCTGAAAGCAGACAAACAATAGAAGGTTGACAGAGACAGCGCTTATTTCTGTCCCGTTTTCTTTTTGTCGTCCTTGTCTCTGATCCGCATTGCGAAGTTAAGTATACCACAAGATGTACTCATAAAAAAATATCGCTCAACGTCTGCACTCATGCCTGCTACTTCTCTTCAGTAGTGCTCTCAGCGTCATAAAAGCGCAGAAAAGAAAGACACACACACACACACACACACGCACATATATATATCGTCACATCATAAGAAACAAGAACGGTGACATTATCTGCAGTTAGTAATTGAATTACAGAAAGTATAAGTAAATAGAAATGAAACTGGGTGAAAAAACAACTGGCCGCAGGTGGAATACGAACCCACTTCTTCGCATTGCGCCTGCGATGTTCTAACTAACTGAGCTACCGTGGCACCGTTTTCCCATCCACTTTATCGGCTATTGGTGTTTATCTACTAGAACTTACTCGGGGAGTGTTAAATAGCGCAACCACTCACAGCCTTGGCGACGGATCTGGAACATCGTTTCTGCCGCAGGCGTCCCAAGTACGTGATCTATTTGGGTGACGGCAACTGGAGAGAATTGTCTGCAGAAAAACTGCAGGTTACTTCCCCTATGCTGTCATTGGTGTCATTATCTGTTGGCTTCTTATGATACAACTGATAAAGTCGGGCTCCTCTGTTTCCTTTCTTCTCTCTCTCTCTCTCACACACACACACGTGTGTGCACACATATATGTATATATAGAAGGCAGTAAGTGACAAACCGCGTCATGGCTATGAAACACGGTAACGCGGATTCCATGTTGAGTGCCTCAAGTGGTCAGCTCAGAAGGTCGTAAACAGTCCGAAAGGGTTGATTTGTTTTTCTCACTGAACTTTTCGATTGTGTATGTGGCACGCGCGATAGAGTTATGTTTGGTCATACTTTCGTGTGGCGGGGTGGCGTGAAGCATCGGGTGCCTACGCTCAAGGTCCAAAGTTCGGACTCTCTTCCAAACTACTATATTTTTCGGCTTTGAGTGACGCCTAGAAATTAAAAGTAATAAAAAAAAGGGAGGGTGGTGCGGAACTGGAGCCAGTGACACTGTAGTCCACGTGAAACTGAATTAGGAATAACCACTAAGCTTCCAAAGGGCACGCCCTTGCCAGCATGCGAATGCAAAAATTCAAGGCAAGAATTTCAAAAAAAATAAGCAATGAAAGTAATAATTTATTTATACTATACATTTTGTGATAATGATAAGGGAAACGTGATGTTTAGTTAAATAATTTGTGACCTTATATGTTTTGTTTCGTGTGCAACTGCCTTTCTGTTGACATAGCAATGCATGTTGTGGAATTCGAAATAGATGCGCGGACACTATCTCCCCATATCAACTTAGACTAATTTCATTTAATCAGATGATATAGCTCTGATAAAAAAAATTGCTCTGAAATGATATAGCTATGCTCGTAGCTGCTGGGTGAAACAGTTGTGGCATAGATTACAGCAATGCGAGCTTACCCCGGCACGATGTCCTGTGCGTAGCGCTTTTTATCAGCTTATCACTAATGATAATTTTGTTACAACTATGGTAGCAGGCTTGTGGTACTTTCTTTTCGAATAGCTCCAACTTTTCCTTATTTGAAGATATTCTGTTCAAGCACTGTTTGCGCAGGACATTTAGCTGTGTTTTTTTTTTCCGTGTGTCATGAGGGTGAGTGCGATAGTTGCACTCCAAGCCTCTTCACTTGCGGAGTGGTGACTTCGGGCCGTGTGGATGATCGCCACCACCTTGTCCCCGTGTCCCTTCTCTCCCCCTTCAGGTATCCGTCAGTCACACAGAAAAGAAAAGAAGTTATCATTCCATGTTAAACGCTCCCTCTCACCCCGCTCACATAGCCCTCTCATTAAGGACATTGAAAGAGCTGCACCCTACCACCATCCGCCCTGGCGACGAGTCTAATATTAGGATGGAGACTTTAATAAATATTATTCTGCCACAGTGTCTGGCTTCAACACTGCTTTCTGCATTGTCGAGCCTAACAAGGAGCCTCTTTTTTTCTTTTAGCTGTAGTATGCGAATGGCGATATTTTCGAAGATTCCACGTACATTCTCATTGTCTGAAACATCCCGTATAGCGGCGCGCACAAACCGCATACCGGCAGCGTTTCGACGCATTGCTAAGTTGAATGTTGTCGAGACGTTTAGATGAAATACATTGATGCCGCCACGCCTGGTTTAAGCTTGTCTCAATTTTTATGGAAACTTGTTAGCCGGACTACGCGAATGAGCATGTTTGTTCCTAGCGACTTGATGCGGAAAAGTCGGTACGCTTGGGATGTATTTGTCAACGGGAAGTGCGCGCTGAATTACCCGCTGACATTGACATGCGTTAGTAAGAAGAGAGGGTGCCACAGTTATTGAGACAGTAATAACAACACGTACTCAATTCATAATAAATTCTTAGGCGTTCTGCAAGCGTTGGAATGAGGTGCCACAAAGACACAGGTCTGGGCGAGTGTTATGTATCCCAGCGTACACTTACCATGCGTTGCAGCCAAAACCTCGTTACGTGCGCAGTCGGATATCACTGGTCTTCAGTTGAGCGCCAAGGGTAGAGAGTGGTGTATCTCCATTTGATTAGCGCCAATATCTCCGGTTCTGAGAACCAAGTGCAAATGTCTGCGATGCCGGTCTGCTGCTTTATTCGACCTATCCATAGCGGTTCTGCTGGTTTCCCAAGTCAGCCCGCTTGTTCTCTTCGTAGCGTCGCTAGATTGTTTTACTAGCACCACTAGATTAGAAGCGAAGTCACAGCCCATGGCAGAGGAATGCTAGCGGTGTACGTTGGGCAACCACCGTGACGACCTTCTCGTTTCCTTATTTTTTTATTTTTGTCTCTGCCTCTACGCGCTGGCTTCTTGCTGCTTCCCAAGGCAAATATTTGCTTTATTGGAGACAGACTCCTCCGATCCGGCCCTTACGAAGAGATGTGAGCCTGCGAGCCATGTTTTATTAATGCAGAAGCATTATATGACCCATGAGTCAGAAAAGCCGGCGTTGTAGGCAAGGATTTATACCAAAAATCATGACCATCAGTGACATCATCAGCGGCTTGTATTTAATCAGTAGTAACACAAAAAAAAGTCAGAACACTGTAGAGTAAGGGGACTTATGGTGGAGTAAAGTGAATTAATGTGAAGTAATGTGAATGAAGGTGAATTAAAGTGGATTAAGGTGGAATAATATTGCTACAAATTAGAGTGGAATAAAGTGTATTACGGGGGACTGAAGTGGATTAAGGTTGGTACAAATTAGTTCAAGGTGAATTGAAATGGATTACGGTTGGTGCAAAGTAGATCAGGGTGGATTGATGTGGATTAAGGTGGAAGACGTTGGATTAAGGCTGGTGCAAAATAGAGCAATGTGGATTAAGGTAGAGTTCTGAAGGACACGTGACAATGTATGATGTCACGTATCATGGGCGTAACCAGTTAATTGCAGGAGTCATAACGATTTTACATTCAAATCACGCAAGGATACTTGAGTGGCTGTCAATTTTTAATTACCGCTTAATTTGCTGATAATCGCAGAGGATTTGTGCTAGTGCTCTGCCTTGAAATAAGGTAAACACCGGAAATATGCTGTGAAGGAAGGAAGGAAGAACTTTATTGCCCTATTTACAGCTTTCAGCGGCTAACAGAGGTCTTCATGTTTTACTGAAGTCTCCGTCGTCTTGAGTGGTCGGCGCCCCTATTCCGGAGCACCACTGAGCCTGGCAACTTTGAGAGGGTGTTGCACCAATCCTTTTTGGAATGTGAGCACACCGCTGGTGAGCAGGCCCTCCCACTGTTCCACACTGGTTTTTTTTTTCTTTGTGGAAAGAGAAGTTATTTCTGCACTCCCGTGTGATGTGATATAGTGTTGGGATGACCCCACACCATGGGCATATGTGCCTGTATTGACTGGGAAACATTTTATGTAGGATGTGTAGATTGGGGAATGTTCCTGTCTGCAGCCTTCGCCAGCCGACTGCTTCGTGTTGTGTTAAAGATGGGTGGGGTGGTGGATATATTACCATTTTGCCTCTGTGATGGTTTAGTATTTCCGCGTACATTGGTTCCGCCGTCATAGTGTTATCCGGGTCCATTGACTGTCCCACTCGGTATGTAAGCTCGCGAGCTAGACTGTCCGCCCTCTGGTTACCCTCTATTCCGGTGTGACCCGGCACCCAGAAAATCGTATGCAGTATCTTTTCGTTCGAAAGCCCTGCCTCGAGGAGGATTCGCAGCGCCCCTTTGTTGATTCTACCTGCCGTGTAGTTTCTGCATGCTTCTTTGGAGTCTGTGAGTATTATGAAGGATCTGTTTCTACGATAACCCTCCGCCGCTGCTAGAGCCACAGTTGCTTCTTCCCCCTCTGTTACCGTGCAGCTCCTTAGGTTTGCGCTGCTTATCAACTCTCCCATGTGATCCATGGTCACTGCCGCAACTCTATGTTCTTTGGTGATGTGGTCCCACGGGTATAGGGCTGCATCCGTGTATACCACATTGTTTTTAGAGGCCGGGTGTTTTTCTACGAGCTGCAAACACGGTTCTGCTAACCAATTGAAGTTTCAGCTTTAATGTTTGTCATCATGATTACTGACCCTGAAATGAGAAATATAGGCAGTGCTCTTGGATGGTGCACTGCTGTTGTCGAGTTTCCAGATAGTGGATGGCCGAAGGCATGATTATTGGAATATATGGCACTGTAGTAGGTCGGGTGAATTCATCTGCAGTGTTTAACGCAAGTCGAAAGATAAACAAAATCTCCATGCCAACCTATGACATCGATGCACTATTTGTCTCTATTGACAGTGACGACAAACAATTTTACAAAATAAATAACACTTGCGCAGGAACCATGAACGATAATTCTCAATGTAAGGGAATTGTCGAATGCTTCTGGAAATATGTTCTCTTTGAAAAGAATGGTGCTCTTGAAAATGTATAACAGTTACAGTGAGGATATTTAGGCAGAGTTGATTGTTTCATTGCGTAATTCTGTAGAGAACATAATCGGCAACTAGGATACTTGTAATGGTAGGGTAGGTATACCTATACGTATAAGCCGATTTGTCGTATTTCTGTTGTCTCCAGCGGCGTGAGTGCTGGTGTGACTGGCATATTTCTTTCCCGCCACCAAATCCCCCTCCCACACAGCAGTGCGAAGTTAGACTAGTTGTTTGAGCAACTTTCCAAGAAGTGCAGTGCAGGAACAGGACCAATGAATAACAGGAGCAGTGTTGGCTTTTCTTTATTGTCTTACTGCGGCGCTGCTTTTCTCTAAATGTCTCACCCACAGCCGCCACAAGGGAGGGGGGGAGAGGATGGGCGGCAAGCTGGAGGGTAATCCTTTCTGAGCGCCCCACCAGAGCATCTATGGCTTCAGATGCCTCCAAGCTCTCGCGCGACAGAACGTGCATCTCAAAGAGCTGTAACAGTTAGGGTTAACAAACGCGCTCTTAAATCGGTTGCGCGAGAGCACCCTGCCGTTTGATTGGCGTCTTTCTGTCGGCGGTGAGAGTCCTATCACAACCAACCAAGAAAGATGGGTGACACACCTAAAAAAATTATTCCTTTTGATAAAGATGTTGATACAGGGTTCATTAACGATTTATCTTTAGACGCAGCGCTCAAACAACAGCAGACTTGGAACAGTAGAGACTGACAACATTGCTTACAGATCGGTGGCTTTGTCAACAATTCCACTGCTGCCGATATTGACTGGTTCAGAAACTTCAGATCTCAATTTGCTCGAAGCATGTGCCCTTCTCAAATATGGCGTCTTGCACTTACAAGAGAGCGGCGCCGGTACCATCGCAAATTGTTTTCTGCGTGTATAGTGTTGCAGTCACGTGCCGCCGCATCTTTCAACTGGCTTGAAACCTTTTCGCGAACAGAATCTATTTTTCCGTATAATTTGATGCAACATTCGTGAAATCGTTGAAAGAGCCTGAAATGGTAAACTTTGCGACACATTCGGCAGAGTTGCCAGGTATGCATGCAATAGACCTCCACTCCTGCGGTTGTCTAATAAAGTCGTGTACAACATGAACGCTGCTACTGGGAAACCTTATTTGAAGCAACATAGTTGGATCACACGTAGCTTTTCTTAATTACAGGGAAATCGTAACCTGTAATGTCTGTTTTAATGCGCACCAGGGTATCAAACCGAACCCTAACCGAAAATCATACCCGAACCGCAATTTTAGGCGAATCTGAACCGATATTTTTGGAACGCGCCGGAACCGGAACCGAAACGGCACTCGAAAAAGAAAGCAGCAAATCGAGCGTGCCCTGTTGTAATCTGTATACAGCGAAGCTTACGACACATTGTTCGCGCGCACCTTGTCTTCTCGCTCAAGGTTGCCTTGAACTAGGAGCTCTGCAACGCGATGCACCTTTGAACGCAGCCAGCGTTATAGGGGTTGAAAGAGGCAAGCTGGCTTTCTGCGGCATTCGTTTGGGGTACCCGACCTCCCCTTGGAGGCGCATATGCGACTGCCCACGTTGTTGCCAGGTGGCGCAACGCATGCGCAATGTGAGGCCATCTCCAGTGCCCGCGTTCCCGTCTCATCGCGGCTCTCCACCTCGCAGCCCCCTCGCCCTCTCCACCAGCGGCTAGCGACCCGCACGCGCAGGCCGGCTTCCCCCCTCTACCTTCCACAGCTGCGGGTGATGCAGTGTGGGTTATCGCTCCTAGATGGCGCCGCGGCCCCACAGCTGAGTTTGAGCACACGCAGCAGGCGAAAGCACCGGTCAGGAAAGTCCGCGATGGCTCGAAAAAAAAGCTTCGTTTTAAAACAATAACGGTTACCGGTTTGGCACGAAATAGTTTAACTATATATGAGGCGAGCACATGTGCTCAATAGCTTGCACGAACCTTCGAATAACTACTACTTCAACTAGCAAACTGTTACGACTCACGACTGCGAGAACGAGGACAGACGCTTCGTATGTGCATTTTATCCTCTACTCATGTACCAGTCCTTGCAGACAGTCA
This sequence comes from Dermacentor andersoni, assembly GCF_023375885.2. Classification (NCBI taxonomy): domain Eukaryota; kingdom Metazoa; phylum Arthropoda; class Arachnida; order Ixodida; family Ixodidae; genus Dermacentor; species Dermacentor andersoni. The sequence goes on along the minus strand of NC_092818.1, from coordinate 98,143,426 downwards.
GTACAGATACCTGAAGAAACACTTTCAAGCAGGCCCACACGCGCCGTACATAACTGAGTGGGGCGCAAACATCAGATGTTATCCCACTAGTTTGTGATACGCCACCTGACATATCACACACGTCAATATAAATATAGGTACAAACAACCTCAACACACAGAACGCCACGGAAACGGTAGAGTCTATGAACGACGTAATACGAACACTTCAAGCTACTAGCCCAAACGCACAAATAACCGTAACAACTGTTGCCATCCGCCTGCAAAACAAACACCGCGCACTAATCCACCACGCTGAATTACTCAGGAAGCACAATGAGCAGATCCAACAAACTCAACTCGGTAATGTTCAACTTAGAGCACTTCCACAAGAATGTTGACACAATGTACCAAGCAGAAATACACGAAGAACCGCATGAACACCTAGCTTGAGATGACTTCCACCTGAACCGCAGAGCAATACAGCTAGTTTCTCAACACATTAAATCCTTTATTAAGGACAAGTACAGAAAAACACTCGTTAAGTCTACCTCAGAGACCATCCCCACCTACTCTGCTGACCGTGCCAACCCGAACAACACAACGGCGGCAGTCACCTCAGGAACATTCGGAACACAGACAGCGGAATGTGAAACCTCAGGAACAGCGGAATATAAAACGAGCCACTGCACAATTGCGACAGGCACCTCAAGAACGCTAGGAACACAGACAGTGGAATGTTAAACGAGCCACGGGACGCACACGACTCCAAAAACTATATCAGTGGCAGTACAAACAGACACAACTGTAACAGCCAACAGAAAATCCCAACCGAAGTGTTCACACACACCCACACGCCCGCCCGCACATGCACAGAGTCAAACAGAAACCGAGCTGGAATTAAGTGAGGCATGCGGGAAGAAACCTGCCAAACAGAAACACACTCCAAGCAAACTTACCAGCAAAAAGACAAATAAATGACAGCCATCGCAAGTTAATAGCACTTCTGTGCCGCGAAGCAACGAATTCGTGCAGGCTAGAAAACTTACCCAAAAATGTGCGAGCTACATCTTCCATCTGAAAAAGTACACAGTCCGCAGAGAGAACAGTATATAATTCCTAAAGGACTAACACTGAAGGCTATACCAGCTCTAGGAACACTCGCACCACAGCATCACGCATACTGGTAAACAATATTTAAAAAATGCCCTACTCTCAGTTTTGGATATCCTCAAAGAACAATGCTAAGAACAACTGGAAAATTTTAGCCACACGCTTCAGAACATAGCATTGACACCTGATGAGAAGAAAGGTTTAGAGCATTACCACGGAAAAACAGTCTAGAAAATTGGTTCAAAAACAAAATAAAAAAGCAAGCTTTAATAAAAAAACACCTTCCAGGCCAACAGCCACTTTACGTTAACAAAAGGGACCTGGAATCTAGAAATACCAGACGTGGTGGAAGCGTCTAAACCAGTCTAATGTTGTAGACATTTCAAAAACATTAAGCAAAGAAGAAATAGGCATGCTCACCAAGGGCCTGAACTTTTGCATCACGTACAACACAATAAGTGAATCCGAGCTTCACAAGGACCTTTCAGAATTTTCCCGACGAATGCGTATCAAACACTTTTTCGCAGACAACAACGCACCAGACACCCCGACGACACCACTTAGAGCCCATTCCACTTAGACTCCCGAACAAGAACAAGCCACAGAGCCAATATCTTAAAAGTGTCAGTAAAGAAATTATAAGCCAATGCAAGGTGCCTAAGCAACCTAAAAAGATAACTGCGTCGAAGAGTCGTATCATTTTAAATATTAGTTGCCGGAATGACATTGTTACTAAGGAAGGAGATAAGGGTGGAAGTATAGTTATTTGGCCAGTAGGAAAGTACTAGCAGGAGTCTTACAGACAACTAAGCAACCCCGAATGTTACCTTAAGCTAGATAACAATCCGACATTATCCTACCCACTCAGAATTACCAACAGGCTCAAATCACTTTTGGCTAATGAATTGATAACATCGTCAGAAAACAAATTTCTTAAACGGAGCAACGAAACTCTCGGGTGCTTCTGCCTCCTTCCAAAAATTCTTGAAATTCCGTACACTGAACTATACACCGCTAATTTCCCAGGGCGCCCGATAGTATCACACAACAACACTCCGACAGAGAGCATCTCCACATTCTTTAACCCCTTCCTTGGTGACTTTCCAAAAAAAAAAAAACTTCCATTATTTGTACAAGATACGCCCTACCTACTGAGAATTGTGGAGGACATTAATAATAAAGGCACACTACCCCAAAACATAATTCTCGCAACACTAGGCGCCACGGCCCTGTACACCAACATTCCAATCTCCGATGGTTTATCTTCGATAAAAGAACGCTATCTAAACGCAATGCACAACACTATATTAAAGTCTACCTGTCTCTCCTTGAATTAGTTCTAACGCATAACTACTGTGAATTTGAGGAGAGTGACTACCTACAAATACATGGGCCAAGTATGGGTACGCCTTCTGCACCAATCTACGGGAACATATTTATGGGGATTCTATAAACATATTTCCAGTCGAGCTGCACAGACAAGCCCTACATATACCTACGATACATAGATGACATATTCATAATATGGGGACAAGGTATGTGAAATGTGTAGCATTTCTAAATTCTTTTCACCCAACAATAAAATCCACATCAGAATCTTCAACGGAGTGTATAAACTTCCTGGTCCCCACAATATACATTGACAATGGGACACTAAAGACAACGCTGTATAGAAAACCTTTCAACAACAGTTCATAGAATATACGAGCCACCATCCCACACATTGCAAACAAGGTATCTTTAAAGGCCAAGACACATGAATACGTCGCATTTGCGTTGAAAACCAAGATTACATAGATAGACTCGATCACCTTAAAGAAACCCATCAAACAGGAACCACCCGAACAGTGCCCTTCAGTATGCCTACACCGATGCAACCAAACTTGCTCGAGCCGAGGTCCTCAAGCCCCGCCCTAGGATCACAAGAACAACACCACCTCATCTTACTACTAAATTCTCAGACGCACTTCCAAAGGTGAACAGCATCCTCGGTAAATACTACCGACTTCACACCAGCAACCACAAATTTAATAGGATTTGTCCCGACCCGCCCATAGTAGCTATAGACGCAACGCTAATTTTAAGGATATGCTTGCACATGCCAAACTAAGGACAAAGACGAAGTTAGCATCCGGTTCCTGTGGCCGCTCGAGGTGTTCTACATGCAAACATATTCAATCTACTACTACAGTAAAAAGTACAGCGCCGAATTGCTCACACAAGTTAACTTCGCATTTCCCCTGCACATCAAGCAACGTAGTCTACTGTCTAGAATGTGTCGCCTGTTGCAAACAATACATAGGTGAGACTGGACAACAAATTCATACAAGAATGAAATGTCACCACGCCGATACAAAACACAGTTTCCCTAAAGCAGTAGCCAGCCACTTCAATGAACGTGGCCATATATTCGACAAAGCAAGGCATTATACACTAGAAACTAAAAATGCGTGATCCTTCTGGCAGGATGCCTCTTTCATTGCAGAGCTAACCGGGATACGAGAAGCCCTCCGTCTTATTTGCTAAAACTCCAACAGCCGTTTCACTATATTTTAACGCGATAACGTTAAGGAACCGTGTCGCAACAAATCCGGAGTCGTCTTCGGCGTCCGGCGCCGGCGTCCCAGTGAGCGAAAATTCCAATTTAGGTATAAGTATATGCCATGCTTTCCTGTAATACATGCAGTATATGCGGGTTACATTGCCACACCAGTCTATCATTAAAGTTGCTCATAACTTGTCTTACCTTCTTGACAAAGTTATTCCTCGGAATTTTGAGAATGACAACCCACAAACAAATGTCATGAAACAAAACACCGACAGCGCATGCCTGTTGTGTTAAATCGTCTCAGACTTAAATGTTACCAGAGCGGAACAAAAACAGAAACCTAAAAATGATGAAATTTTTACCGAGGCTGTGCACTGCCTCCGGGTTCGGTCCTGGCAAGAGGCAGCTCTTCCAGAAAGCTCGCCTTCGTGTATAGCGCTTGCCGCCAGCGTTTCCCGTTAAACATTGCGGTTGCATGAGCTACAGTCGCCGGGAAGCGTGAGAAGGAGTCAGGGATCTTTGAATGCTTTCGCGTTCCACTCTGAAAGGCGAAGCTTGAACGCCCTCCAACTTTTTATAGGACAGTAATTTGTTTAGTATGATGAGTGTATAAAGTTAGGAAGCCATTTGAAGTCAGAAGAACGAACTCTTAGTTCACTCCATGCTGGCTGAACCACCCTCCTTGCAGCTCCTGTAGACAGTAGCGCTAGATTTCCCCCTCCAAATTATTGTATGAAAGCCTGTGCTTAGGCCTATAGATGGATATGGGTATATATATAAAATATAGCGTCGGTGGCTCGTGTGCCCACAAGTAGGTGGCAGTAAGCGTGCAGAAGTTCGCAAATTGACATGTTGAATCCTAGATGGCACTAGGCTTTTTTTTAGACACAAAACCGCAAGGACCGGACGGTTTGGAGCAGTAAATTATCCAAGGCGCCTAGCCTAAGAATGCTACGTAATCAAAGTGTGAGACGAGCGTGCATGGCACTCCCTACACCGCGTACCATGCCACAGGCGAATGATGGTATGGGAATATAGTTACGCTTCGGTGGATTCACGCTAACGTGTGACTACATACTCTAACGTTTTATCCCAGTCTGAAACACTGCTGTGCTGCAGAATTGTACGACAAACGGCTTGTAGTTCAGTGACAGCTGTGCAGTGTTTCTGCTTTTGACAGCGGGCTAATGCACATGTGGCCCGAAAAGCAGCCATGTGGAAGGATGGGAAACAAGCGGCTGCTGTGATTAATTAAGGGACGAACCCTTCTTACCGCGTGTGTCTTATCTGTGTGCGAGAGGGGCGCAAGGAAGTGAATGTTGACTGATGCGGTGTAAGAGTGAACAAGGCTCTACAGAAGAACGTACGCCTGCGCGCACATCGAACGTCTGATGGTTGCTCGTAGACCCGGTGAACGCGCTGCTAGCCGCACGCCTACGCGCGTACTTTTCGGCACCGCGCCTAGGCTACCACAGAACTTTGTTTCCGTGAAGCTTCACTTGCCGTGAGAACAATATACCCCAGACCGGAGTCTGTGCTTGAACGTGTAACGGCGTTCTCTTCTGCTGGCCTCTTCGTCAGTGCTCTGTGGCCCGCACATCTCCGTGGTGCGCAGCTGCCCAAAACTTGTTCAATAAAGCAAAACGACTCCGAAAGTCACGACCAGCACACTTGTTTGTTCTCATAAACTGCAGATGGGCTAGCTATTAGTCGATGGGCCATGATGTGCGTAAACTGTGCTACCGGTCATCGCCTGTACCTGCTTGCAGTTGAGTGAGTATGCGCAGATTTATTTTCAGAAAAGGCTGCAAAAGTAGCGGGGAACGGGCCTTACTGTCTGATTTGCGGAGTTTATTATAAGCTCCTTTCAACGCTAGGGCACAATACCCGGACGAAATGACTTTGCCAATGCTATCGCGTAGTACACCGCGATCCGATTCATTGGTCGAATCACTACAGCGCGCGCACGTTCGCGCCGCCCGGTGTGCTTGCGCACCAAAGAGGACAATTTGCCTCGACAAGATGGTGGAGTAACGCTAACTCCCAGTGTCACTGAGCTTCACAATGAGTGACGCCAGGCCCTCTCCTCAGTTTTTCTTTCTTCCATGATTCCCAAGCTGGCAGAACCACCCCGCTTGCAGCTCCCGTGGACACTAGCGCCGGATTTCCCTGTTGTAATTATTCTGTGAAACTCATTTGTTTGGCCTTTTGGGTCGATTTGTGTCGACACTTGGTGGCTTTATGACAAAGTAGCGCCTCAGAGGTTTGTGCACCCACAAGTAGGCGACGGTAAGCGAACAGAAGTTTGTGTATTCATAGAAATTCCCCTATTCGAGCCTAGATGGCGCTGCAGGTTTTTAAGACACGAAATGGAAGGACCAACCGAACGGAGCAGGAAATCAGCCGAGCACTTAGCCAAAGAAATATACGCATTTCTGGCAAGTTCGTGCTGAGGAATTTTTCATTGAGCGAGGAGTCGCGCGATTTTCGACGACAAAATGGGTGCATTCAGACGGGATCTCTCGTCTCGCACAACAAAATTGTTGTTTCCGCCCGCTAACTCCCACAAGATGCGCTGAAACTCACCAGGCCACTTCTCGCAACTTTGTTTCAAACTCACTGCAAGATTATTTATGATGTGTGTATATTAAAAAAAAGAAGAGAATAAACTGCACACACAACAATCGCAGACATATTACGTATGCAAATATGGTAACGAGCTTCCATAAAAATTACGAATAACGCTCACGTCTTGTTTGGCTCCGTGACGCTTAAGCATCGCAGACACTCGCACTGCAGCTACAACGACGGCATGCTGTGGCGAAAAGCCCCGTGTTGATCGCACGTACAGCTACTTTGTGTGTATGACTGTATACTGCCGGTCACGACTATTCGCAATGTATATAGGACGAGACGTTGTTCATGCTAACCATTTGCATTGCAAATCCATACCTGCATATGCGCAGCGCAGAATAAACGGCCTTCCTACTCGCATAATGAAAGAATTTTGCATCGGGCCGGAATGATCACGTTAATTTTCTTCAACGCAAAAGTACAGAGAAAAATGAAATGCTTTGTACTCATGGTGAAAGCCCGATTCTGTTGGTACAAACATGGGAGGCAAACACGCACGCTTAATCCACAGTTATTTTAATGCACACAACGTCCATGTACTACAGAGTACACTTACCCTGCGTAGGCTTCTCTTCACACGAAGCACGGTACAAATGCACAAAACACTAGCAAATATACTTGCAAACTGCGGGACCGGTCATGGCTGCGCCATTGCAATATAGCTAATGGAATGCACGGTATATGAAGGAAGGCTGTCCGACAGCGCTCCACCGCAATGGGAAGGGGATGTCAAATAAATGTTTAAGGCCGATGCCTTGGCCTGCCGCATCGTTGGTTTCAATGGGATCCCAAGCGAAAGAAGTGCACCAACAGGCCACCTACCCATGTGCTGCCCCTTGCGGCGGGTATTGACGCAATCAAACATTCGTTAGACGCACCGCCCGCGCTCGTCGGAGCACCTGTCCCTCATAAACCATCCCTATCTTCACGTTCTGATTGGCTTGGAACAAGCGATGTCTTTTTTTTTTTCGGTGACGAAAATTGGTCTTGGGCCTATTCTTGCGACGATTTACTTTTTTTTCTGTCCCACCACGTTACGCGACGTAGATTTTCCCGTCGCCGATGTCGTCGCCGACCGGAAATTTCCCGGTGTGAACGAGGCACCGAGGATTGATGGGTAACGCTGAATCTTGCTCTTACAGTCAATGCTTCACCCTTGGGTGAAACTGCAAAAATTTTTTGTAGTGTGGATTACTATTGCGAACACTTCAACAAAGCTGTTCTAGGCATAGATTATCTTCTGATCTGGGAATTTGCCTAAAGGATATGAAGCACTTGCTTATCCTTGTGTTAAGGCTACCCGTAATGTTCAATAGATATGCAGACGAAACCATTAGTCTAACCAGAGCAAGTGCGGGTACTCTTATCAATCATTTGTGTATTCACACATTTTACTGCATGTGCCAAGTCTGGTTAGCACGCTGTGATGCAGTTTTCTAGGGGTGGGCACTGGGCCTTCACGAAGTGCTCTGCGAAGTGCTTGCGAAAGCGCGGAAGGAGGTCGGGTTCCATCTCACCCGGTATGTATAGCGGCATCACTTAGGCGACAAGACATTTCTTGAAGTGCGGCCTCGCCCTGCCGTGATATTCGACGCATTGATTGGAAAGCTCTTCATTAAGTTATGATGCATGCGTCTAAGGTCGCTCGACTTGGCCGTGTGTTCCAGTCTGTCCATGTGTGCGCATGGGTTTGGTTTGGCTCAGTGGAACCCAGAGCCATAACCGGTCCCGGCGTATACTCGTGTGTGACCGCGCTGCCCCGTGGAAGGCTTTGGTGGTCACTATGGTTGCATGCCTTGACTTTTTCTGTGTTAAGGCAATCCGAGGGTCTGTTGGGCTCTAGTCCTGTAAGACCGACATGGCTGTTTATGCGATGAGCGTGGTAGCTCAGTTCGTGCTCCTCCACAGCAATCCCTTGTCCAGGAAGGACCGTTGGCCCGAACTAAAGCCCCCCGCCAAGTCAAGCCGGGCAGAAGGGGTGTGCTGGGGTCAATGCGCGTAGTGATGTGGGTTGATGAGTACATGTAAGGTCTGGGACGCGGCACCTCCGGGTGCCAAGTCCGCTTCCCATCTGACAACGGCACAAGTAGGTGTCTCAACCAATCGCTGTTATTCCGCGTAAAGCGCTAAATACGAACCAATGGCAGGAAAAATAAAAATAAAAAGTTTAGGACTCAACCCCACGTTCGGAAGGCGACATACTTGCGCGATCTCATCCCAGACTCAACTATAATTGATATCTACATAATGAGAAGCATTCACAGTTTGTTAGAGAATGGTTTTGATGATTGATAGAACTGCTATGCAGCGAACTGATGTAGATTGATACACATGGTGCTGTTTGTTCTCATCTTAATCGGTGACCCACGTTGACGCTAAAGAGGTTCATTGAAGATCGGCACATACATGCACTCAATGACACGTAACCACTGCCACATACCCAAGTTGCCGTCACAGATGTTAATTGAAGAGCGGCGCACATCCTGTGTCAGATATACCGTGGCAGATACCCACGGGAATGGCCCCCACATTTTAGACTACACTACCTTCAAGAAGGCCGATATATTTAGGTTGCGCTATTTTTGGTTTGACCGAAGAAATCGGCCAGATACCCATTACAGAAAACTTGGTTGAGAGAGTACTAGAAAAAAGAACGAAAGAAGGCAGGGATATTAACTAGAAAACTGCCTGGTTGGCTACACTGCTCTGGGGGAAGAAAAAGAATGCGAATACAAAGAAGAGAGTAAATCATTAAAAGCTAGATTGAACTGACCAACAATACTTGGCATTCAGATGTGAAATCAATGTGCAGTGATGTTACCCGGTATACCCATGTCTACACTTAACTATTGGAGTAAATAATGCTTAGAAGAAATTTAGAGGACGCCTAAGCTTCGCCTTTAAGAGTGCACCGCGATAGCATTCATATACCCCTGACTTCTCACGCTTCCCGGAAACTGCAGCTTATGCACCCGTAATGTTTACCGGGCAACGCTGGCGGCGAACGCTATTCACGAAGGCGAGCGTCCTGGTAGAAACGCGGCCTCTTGCGTGGGCCGCGTTGCGTTGGAAGTGAGCGCCATTCGGAGGTATTGCAAGAAACCGGGTGCGCCGCTCCGTCGCCTCCGAGATTTGGGTGCGCCGGCGCGCGCAAATCGCAGACGCCAGGGCCTCTCTATGAATGGTAGAAACACTTGCAAAAGGCGTTAGTTTTAAGTTTCTGCATAACATAATTATATTCAAATTGCAACCCGACGCAATCATGTCTGTAGATTGCGTAGTCGTACTTTACGATTTCTTTAAGTATTTTAGGTACTTTGAAAAATTCAGTTATAGTTCAGTAACTTCCTTGCGCTACACGGAGGGTCTGCGTGGTTGGGTTTACATGATTCGGAATTATTTTTGTAGACATAAACTGTCGTCATACCGAAAGTCGGTCAAGGCTTTGTTGACTTTTCTTACGGGGCAGTGGCCAATTAGAAAGATTATAATGATCCCATTCCGTACATTTTCATTTTTTTCACACTTTTATTTTTGTCACGGTCTTCTTTCCGTCTTTACTTCCCCTTTCCTTTCCCCTAGTACAAGGTAGCAAACCGGACGTTTTAACTCTGGTTAACCATTTGCATCTCTCTCTCTCTCTCTCTCTGTCTGTCTCAATTTTTGTGGAAACGATGGTCGACGCTGGACGCAGCGCGCCGACGCCGGATTTTCAGCGGCATGGTGGCCTTAACGTTATCGTGTTAAAAACATGTTTTATTATCCAGCGCACACTCGTGTTAAAAGAAAACTTTGACAGACCACGTCTTCTATATTTCCACTACAGCCTCACTTTTGCAGGCAAATGTTTCAGAGTTGACTACCAAATTTCTCACTATTTTTATTTATGGGTTTGGCATTGTGAGAGAAATGCCAATTTATACAAGAAGTTATCTGTCCGCGATTGTACTGTTGATGGAATTTTCTCGCACTAATACAATCTATGCACTCGCCTCCTGTATTTAGAAATCGTGCCTGCCTCATGCATTTACGGAGAGCACCATTCTGATATAGCACATGTATTGCCGTAGGTACTATTAACGCCACAGATAGAAATTCACAAGCAGGGCAAGATCCCTCAAATCAGGTTCAGCTGTGGTGAACCCCTGCCCATCTATGCCTGTATTCACGTGAAGACAGGTTTTGCACGCCTAATTATGCAGAAGAGGCGAGTCACAACTGCGTTCTGCATACCTTGTGGGGGAAGTTGTAATTAGTTCAGAGTACCTTGTCTCGGAGGCTGGCCCGGAATATCTGAACATGAAACCTACAATTGTGGCGGTGTTTTAGAGTATTCATAGAATTCACGCCAGTCTAGTTCCAATTCTTATTTATGCATCTAGGATTTTATAAATTTTATTATGGCCTGTGACAAAGCATAACAGTGATAGAAGACAACACGTGTCTTGCATTAATATCGGGTTTTGAGCGCAAGGTCGCAGGCATTATCACAATTTTACAAAGCTCTATGAGCGAACCTGTATTAGATTGAATCAAAGGCCAGAAGTGGTAAAAGCGCTATAAACTTGGAATGCGAATGGAAACCTGCTCTCAAAACGCTTCTTTCAGTGATGGTGTGATAAATGCATAAGATATTACAGAATGAATGAATATTGCTTGAAAGAAGCGCATATTACCGAGAGGTCCCTTATTTGCCTGTCCTTAACTACCGTCAATCATTCCAACGCGTTTGGACGATTTCTGTAAAACGCGTAAAATGAGCGATAGTTAAACTGGTGACGACGAGAACAATGATGTTAACGACGATTACGACAACAACAGGGACGAGAATGACCACGAAAGCACGAGGACACTGAAGACAGCACTGAAGACAGGACACGAAGACGCTGATGACGACGTCGATTGTAGCGGCACGCTGGAAACTCGGCCAAAAGTGTTTACATGTCCTGAATGTGTGGTCTACTTATATGAAAGGCAAGCAGGTTTAATTCGGGGCTCTTCCCCTTTTTTTCGTAAAAAAATTCGTGATAGTAAACGGGATGCGCATAGGGGAAGTTTTTATTTTATCGTGGGGGGGGAGTGGGGCTGGGGTACGACCATCTTTCTCAGTTCCACCTGCATATATATATATATATATATATATATATATCATAGGGACCCAACAGAGACACCAAGGACAGCATAGGGAAAATTACTTCTACTTAATTATTAGCCGAGAAAAAGAAGTGATAAATTAATAAATTAATTGAAATGAGAGTGGAGGAAAAAACAACTGGCCGCAGGTGGGATACCAGCCTACATCTTCGCATTGCGCGTGCGTTGCTTTTACCAGTTGAGCTATATGTATACCACGGCGCCCTTTTCCCACTCACTTTCTGGGGTATTTATGTTTATCTAGCAAAACTAAGCCTAGGAGCGTTAGCTAGCGCCACCAACCAATTGTACTTCAAGAAACTTCATGTGACCTCGAAGAATTGTTCACTGAAATGATGGCCTTGCCTGAGTATTTGCAAGACGTCATAATAGGATGGATGGATGGATGCAGAACTCCCACGTTGGGACAGTCAGGCCTTGCCCGACCGCCGCATCGTGGGCCCTCTGGACAGCCCATAGTTGCGCCCCGGCATCGGGGCTCTTGATAGCGGAGAGCCACTTGTCTTCATTGATTCGTTCTGTGCCTCGTAACGAGGGGCAACGCCAGAGCATATGGTCTAGGCTAGCGATGTCATTGCAGTGCCTGCAAGAACTAGTGGCATAGGTGTCGGGATAAATTTTGTGAAATAAAGCCGGGTTGGGATATGAGCCTGTTTGCAATAATCTGAGGGTCAATGCCTGCGCTCTGTTTAACTTCTTGTGTGGAAGGGGAAAGTCTCTCCTGCCGAGATAAAAGTGCTGCGCAATTTCGTTGTATGTGGTCGGTTGATCTCTGTTCTCCACCACTGCGGGCCGGCGTTGGAGTTCTCCATGGTCGCGGAAAGCGAGACCTCGCGCCTTGGAGTGGGCCAGCTCGTTGAGGTTTGTGGGGCCTCCCATGATGGATCCCATGTGAGCGGGGAACCACGTGAGAGTGTGGGTGGCGATGCTTTTGCCGTCGAGGATGCGAAAGGCTTCCTTACACACGGCGCCAACGCTGAAGGCGCGGATGGCTGCCCTGGAGTCGCTAAAGATATTGGCATGTCCGTCGTCCAGGAGGGCCAAGGCAATGGCCACTTGCTCGGCCGCATGCGAAGACGTGCTTCGTACCGAAGCGGCGTTAACGGTCGAACCCCTGTGGTTGATTGACACTACCGCGAAATTGTTGCTGTTGCCATACTGGGCCGCGTCAACGAAGCAGCAGCCGCCAGGGAGTTCTGTTGCGCGGCGTAGGAGCGCCACCGCTCTGGCCTTCCTTCTTTGTACGTTGCGCTGGGGATGCATATTGCGCGGGGCGGGCGATATGATGATGTTATCTTTCTGCTCTTTTGGAAGGCCCTGGTAGGCGTTTTCGACAGTGGCCGGGGGGACGCCCATCTCAGTTAGGAGTCGTCTGCCCGCCCTGGTGCCGGAGAGCCTGAGAATCTGTGCCCTTTCTTGTGCTTCTGCAATCTCTTCCAGGGTATTATGAATACCCAACTGCAGGAGTCGGTCGGTGCGTGTGTAGTTTGGTAGCCCGAGCGCGCTCTTGATCCCCCTCCTTATCATGGCATTTAGCTTGTCTCGCTCGGCCCTCTTCCAGACGTGCATGGCCGCTACGTACGTAAAATGGCACAGCAAGAAAGCGTGTACTAGCCTTAACAGATTCTCTTCGCTCAGACCTCTCCTTCTGTTAGCTACCCGCCTGATTAGACCGATGACGCTATCCGTCTTTTTAGCTAGTTTGTGAATAGTGATGCTATTCGTGCCCGCCCCTTCGAGTGTCATTCCCAAGATTCGAATGGACGCGACTTTGGGAATGGGATCTCCGCAATTGGTGTAGAGATTAATGTCAATTTCAGTGGGGGGTTTCCAGTTCTGTGGCTTGCGGCCCTTTCTACTTGGGCTGTAGAGAAGGAGCTCCGATTTCTTTGGGGAGCACCGGAGTCCCGTGCCGGTTAGAAAGCGCTCTGTAGTGTCGACAGCTTCCTGGAGAGCGGCTTCGACTTGTCCGTCACTGCCACCCGCGCACCAGACAGTGATGTCGTCCGCGTAGATCGTGTGACCGATGCCCTGGACCTGGCCTAGATACCTTGAGAGGTCGACCATTGCGATGTTGAAGAGGAGTGGTGAGATGACTGACCCCTGGGGGGTGCCTCTTCTGCTCAGCTCCATTTTCTCCGATTCCAAATCTCCAGCCTGGAGGATGGCGCATCGGTCGCTCAAGAAAGATCTGACGAAGGCATGGAAGGACGAGCCCAGGTCGAGCTTGGAGATGGCGTCGAGGACGAACTCGTGACGGATGTTATCAAAGGCCTTCTCCAGGTCCAAACCAAGGATGGCTCTCGTGTCCCGAGTGCAGCGTTCCAGGATTTGGATCTTGATAAGCTTCATGGCGTCCTGGGTGGAGAGGCCTGGCCTGAAGCCTATCATGTTGTGAGGGAAAAGGTCGTTGGACTCGATATACTCGGCAATTCTGTTATGGATGGCGTGCTCGGCCACCTTTCCTACACATGACGTCAGCGAGATTGGGCGGAGGTTGTCCAGGCTCGCCGGTTTACCGGGCTTTGGGATTAGTATGACCTTCGCCAACTTCCATTCTTCAGGTACAATTCCCTGCTCCCAAATCCGATTTATCTCATCTGTAAGAAACTCGATCGATGCGTCCTCTATGTTTCTGAGAGCCTTGTTGTTAATGTGATCCGGGCCGGGTGCTGACCTACCATTGAGGTCGTGTAGGGCGCGGCGGATTTCACTGATTTTGAAAGGCTCGTCCAGCGCGGAGTTCGGCTTCCCTTTGTATACTGGGTATGCCGCCTCATCGGCCACAGTTTTGAGCGGCAGGTACTTCTTAGCCAAGATCTCCAGCATGTCCTTTTCCGAAGACGACTTCTTGGCTTCGTGGAGTGCTTTAGCCAGGACAGTTCTCTGGTTTGACTTGGTGCCGGAGTCGTCGAGCAAGTGTTTGAGAAGATTCCACTTCCCTCCCATGCGCATCTGCCCGTCGATTGAATTGCAAATTTCGTCCCATTGCTGCCTAGACAGGGCTTGGCAGTGCTCGTCGATCTGCTTGTTGATCTCGGCTATCTTTTTTCTGAGCTTGCGATTCAAGCGTTGGCTTTTCCACCTCTCGAGAAGTGATTGCTTAGCCTCGAGAAGGTGTGCTAGCCTACTATCCATTTTGTCTGTCTGTAGATCCGTCTCTATGGTTTTGGTGGTGGAGCAGACATCTTGCCGAATTAGTGCGCACCACTGGACGAGACTCTCCGGCTTTTCTCCACGGGCGGCGCGGGCCTTGCGAACCTCACGGAATTTGTCCCAGTCAGGCACCGAGAATGCCTTCTTTCGTTTCTGCTCCACTTGTAAGCTGGTGACCGTGATGTAGTGATCACTACCGAGGTCTATGAGCAGATTCGACCACATGGCTGAGACAGCGTTTTTAACAAAGGCGAGATCCGGGACAGAGTCCCTGGTCGAGGAGGTGCCCCGTCTGGTGGGAAAGGCTGGGTCCGTCAATAGAGAGAGTCCCGCATCTCCCGCCTCCTGCCACAAACTTCTACCCTTGACCGTGTCGTGCGTGTAGTTCCACGCGTGAAAGGGGGCGTTGAAATCGCCGGCCACAACCAGGGGAGAGTTTCCGGCGAGTTTCGTTGCCCTAGTGATGATGGTTTTGAAACGTTGTCTGTGATCGCTCGGGCTGCTATATACGTTAAGTATAAAAATGCTAGAGATATTGGATTGGCTTGGGATGACTTCTACTAGGGAGGTCTCCGTCTTGCTAGGCCGGACCCCTAGATCGTGTGCGACAAAAGTGAACTTGCTGCTGACTAATGTGCAGATTCCTCTGCCATCCCCACGGAGAGCAAGAGCTTTGTATCCCGGGAGTGAAACCTGATCAGTCATCGTTTCTTGCAATAATATAACATGTGGCTTTTCTTTGTGAGTGCGAACAAACTGCTGCAGGGTGCATTTTTTATGGCGGAGTCCCCTGCAGTTCCACTGCCAAATCCTAAATTGGGTGTGTGGCGCCATCCTTGCTGTATAGAGCGCCTTCCGGCGTTGCTACTAGGGTCTCGAGGGAGGTGGTTCTATTAATCGGTCCGGGAATGTGCAGTGGTGGCGGCGTAGGTACCAACGCGCCATCCGTGAAGTAAACGGGACGTACGTGGGTTGACGTCCTGATGTCCATTTCCTGCACCTTGGACTCTATCTCTGGCATTCTGTTTTCTAAGCATTGAATTTTGACATTTTGCGCGTCTAACTTCTGATCCACGACCAAGAGTCGCTGATCCACTGCAGATAGTCGTTCGGTAATCTTCTTGATCTCGTAGCAGATTGAATTCAACATTTCTCTGACTTCGGACTTGGCTTTAGCCGGTACATTTTCGGGCATGCTGGGAACGGCCTTTCTTTTGGCTGGGTTGCCTGAGTGGCTCGCATCCACGACCATGGGAACATCTGCAGTTTGGGGAGAGGGGGTCCCCGAGGGGGATGAACTAGCGACTGGAACGGCGTGAGGTCCCCGAGGGGTTTGGGGAGAGGGGGTCGCCGAAGGGATTCCTAATAATAATAATAATAATAGGAGGCATTTTAATTTCACAGCCTGAGTCCCCTCGTACCAACAAGAGACTGACGTTACTCGCATGAGCCATGCGACAAGCGGATTTAGTTAAAAATATATTAGGTGAGATATGTGCGTTTTCTGCGTACTAAGTCACACAAATGCACATCAGTGAAAAAAAGCTCTCAATAACTGAAAATCGCTGAGAGAGGCCATCCTGTAGGGGACATATAGATAGCAAAATGCATGATGATTCGGTGAATCGCGCGGTGAATCTCTGTGAATCGGGTGACTGTACGAACTGTTCACCTCCGATGCCGGTGTTCTTCATAATGCCAGTGTTGAGACACTTAATGCTCGTGGTCATCCAGCGAGGTATTACAGGTTTACACGGTTCGTGCCTTACAGTACGTTTGTTATTTTAATTAGTAAGTGGATGTTTACTACAACTCATATGGCCGATATAACTGGCGCATAGAAACGTTTAAGGTCCGCACTTTCTTGACAGGCCTTACATGGGACCGGGCCACTTGATATAATTTTTCCAACTACGAGTGCTCAAATCCGCCTTCTCTCGCTATCTAGTAGCGATGCCGGGTAAAGTTTGCTGTTGAACGTGAACAGATTCAGCGCACCGAACGTGGCTGCTTCTCGGTTGGATTTTAAAGATAATATTGGCACCAAATTGGGCGCGTGGGCCCTTGCATGGTTATATACGGTAATACTCTTCCTTTCTGTAATTGTCTTATACTTCGCTATAACTAACGCTGCTTCGCCATTCCGACGAAACTGCAGCGTCTTTTTTTTTTTTCTGTGAGTCCTAGTATAAGCGCTGTTGCGCGTGGCTGCTATTGACGCCGATTTCGGGTGAATCCGGCTTGGCCTCACTGCAATTATTGAGTGAATTATAAATATTTATGACCTCCGCATTAGAAGTGGCGATGTTTCCGTCCTTAATAAATGATGTAAATAATTAGAAGAGTTCTTTTATGAGTCGTTAGCATTGCCTATTGGAAGGAGAAGCAATACTGAGGCACATATCATTCACGTGAATTTCACACGCCTTTGATAAAAGACGCTGCCGAAGGGGTCACTGAAGTCTGCAGGCTTTCTTTAGGGTATTGAAGCGAGGTGAACATATAGCATCATATTCACTCTCTAGGCAGAGGCTATCCGTACCATTAGAAACAACTGTTGGCTACCCCTTCTATTTAAAAATGATAAACTTTGTCCCGTGCATATATTTAAATAGGTTGTGACTGTGCATTGTGTTCACAGCGGAAATAAAAAACAATAGCCCCTCCCCCTCCCTCCCCCCACCCTTGGGAAACTCAGGAGGGGGCTCGGATCCTGCCGCCCCTCCATAGTCAGCACCTATGGGGATGCGATAGCTGCGACAAATGACCGCCACAAAACTGGAACTGCCATTAAGAGAAAGCTTTAGCGCGGGTGCTTCCATCTAAATACATGGAAAAGGAGAATTCGTTTTTCTCCACAACCACTGCACCATATCTGACGAGGTTTGTTGCATTCAAAAGAAAAACTAAATCTAGCGACTGTTGGTTTAGAATTTTTTATTTAGGTTTTCAATATTGCATTAAAAATTCGCAGAAATCGCAAATTTTCAGAAAACGAAACTATCAAGTTTACAACTGCCTAACTGGGCAATGAAAAATGACATCACCATTCTGTGAATAGCGTGTAAAACTACATATCAAGTGGACTAAGATCATGTGTTACACATGAATTACAAGAAATTTAGTAATATGGAAAGACAGCTTTTGCAGAGCCTGTGTACACAACGTAACGAATTCACGTAAGACATAAATTGACATATCAAATTTGTCCGCTTAAATGCGATGATGGATGCTGGTTACAGAACCGCGATATTTGTTCTTGATACAGAGCTAATATTATGTAAACTTCGTGCTTCTATTTGTTTCGAACTTTCGTATTTTTGAAAATTATTTTCACAAAATTCAGGCCCTAAATCGAAATTGCGCTTTTAACAGTCACTAGAATTTAACTGTGTCTCTCAAATGCAAGAAATCTCATTAAAATCGGTGGAGGGGTTATCTCAGAAAGCGTTTTTAAATTCTACATGTATTTGGAAAGCCTTTCAAGGCTTTGTTGACCTTTTTACGTGACAGTGGCCTATCAGAAAGACTATAAAGACCCCATTCCGGCCTTTTTCATATTTTTTTGTCACAATTTTATTTTTGTCACGCTCTTCTTTCCGTCTTTACCTCCCCTTTCCCTTCCCCTAGTGCAGGGTAGCAAACCGGAGGTTTTAACTCTGGTTAACCTCCCTGCCTTTCTCTCATTTGCATCTCTCTCTCTCTCTCTACATGTATTTGAATAGGCCGCATCGGAGTTGGGCCCGAGCTAAAGCTTCCTCTTAAGATCTGCTGATGTGAATAGTTACTATTATTCTGCCTGCATTTCGTCAGCAGTTGTCGTTGCAGATGCCCCAGGACAAGCATAAATACGGATGAACGCTTCACTTAGTCATGTGCGAGCAGTTAGCTTTACTCGCGTTACCTTATTTCTTAAAGCATTCTCATCAACTGGTCCTTACCTGTTGAATAACTCTTTCAAGCACTGCTATATGGCGTGCTGGCTCATAGCACAGTACGGAAACTATCAGGAATGAAGTCTGCAAAATAATTAGAACGTGGTAAATATGTATCCAGCACACTTTTGACGATGCACCTTGTTATGCAGTTGCGCTCTTTACAAGGAATAACTACTAGTTTCTAACACGACCGTCGTGTTACTACAGAACTTGGTATCTGCGAACAATTGCATCGTGGCTCATACACTTTCAGCACGGTAGAGTGGCTTTCTGTGGCAAAAAGTGGCGCGAGGGCATGGCACCTGCTTTTTCGCTTTCATCAAGGCTATGAATCATGGCCAAAAGAATCGATTCACACGACGGCAGGCAACAGCTTACTGCCTTCCAGCTCCCTGTCCTTTCACTTCTAGTATACAAGTTATTTCGTTATTTGCTTTCTTTTCATGGGTTCAGGGCACTCTGGGAGCAAGAAGAATGACCTTCCCGCCGGTGATGCCCATCACATTTGCTTTTGTGCGCTTATCGGCTCTGCTTTTAGTTGTGAATAGGTGTACTAGTGGGTGAGTTTTGCTGTGCAAGCGTAGGGTCTTCTGCCTTACAATAAAAAGGAAGCCGCAGTGTGCTGTGGCCGTAAGAGGCCTTTTTCCATTTATTACAAGAGGGCCGAGTTCTCCTTTGGTTCGCTCTGCTATCGATTGACCTGTCGTGGCCGGCAGTGCCTCAGCCACAAAGGAACACAACTTTTTCCAGATATATTGGAATGTATTTTTCCTAGAGATAAGCAGATGTGAAGAAATGTGATAAGCAAGAGGTCATAATTTATGTTATAATTCAACTGTTCTTACAACAACTCAAGGACTTGGGTTTACTAAAGATGTCGAACGGGACCAGCTACGCAATAGAAAGCAGTATTTGACTAGGATTTTACCCGCAAGCGAGCTCAGATCGGAGCCCGTAACGACAGTGTTAGAATTTTTCTCAACACAAATTGAACCTGGACCAAAAGATAACCGTTACCGGTTTGGAAGAAACACTGCTTAACCAACATTACTAATGCGAATTCAAGGCTATACCTTGCTTCAATGTGCTATGCTTTATGCTTTGCTTGCCTAAGTAACGCTCAGGTGCTTAAGAACGCTTAAAAATGTTCACGATCTATTGTCGAGAGGCATAGGTAGGCAAAAAAAGAAACGGTAATCACTGAGACTATCTTATAAAATATATTGCTGCTTAAGAATAACTCGGCCTCAGACTTATCCGAGTTCTACTCAGCCGGGCTCACTCAGACTCAGATTCACCATAAGTCGGTCGGTCGGTCGGTCGGTCGGTCGGTCGGTCGGTCGGGTCGGGTCGGGTCGGGTCGGGTCGGGTCGGGTCGGGTCGGGACGGGACGGGACGGGACGGGACGGGACGGGACGGGACGGGTCGGGTCGGGTCGGGTCAGGTCAGGTTCCCGCGAGTACATTCCTGCCCACTCTTAAAGAAAAATGAGAATCACGTCTGGCGGCGAGATTCCAATCACGGCACCCTACTGTAGCACCACGATGCTGTAATCATTAGGTCACAATTGCACAAATAGTTATCTTCTGCCAACAGCAACTAGCTCTTTCAGGTGGTCGGCATGTGTTGATTATGATTATTATTTGCATACTATAGCGCAAACTCACCACGGGGGATTTGCCAAGAAGTGGTCGGTACATATGTCACGAGCGACTGTCCTCCACTAGCTCTAGTGGAGATCAGCGTCACCAACCAGCTCTTTGAGATGATTGGAACATGTTGATGATGATTATGATGAACATATTATGGCCCATATCCACAACAGGGGATCGGCCAAGAGGCGTTTTCGCGTGTTGATTATGATGATTATGATTTCCATACAACGGCACATGCGTATAATTTAGGGTTGTCCATGAAGCGGGTGGTACAATGGCACATACCTACAATGGGGGATTGTCTAAAAAGTGGGCGGTACATACTAAATAACCATTATGCTAATGCTAACTGACCCTTTGATATTAAGGTTCCTTTACGCCAAATACACAGAAATGAAATAAGCAATCTTATAGCGTTTCAGCTCTCCGCCTCACGGAAGCTTCGCTTCGTATAGATTCCAACAGGTGAGTTGGATGTAAATATTTGTTTGCCGACGCTGTGTGGCATGCTCACCGTGGTGACAAAAATAGTATGCCCCCCCTCCTCCCCCTGAATTCTGCATTCTGTATAGGAAAGCCTGAGGTAACATTATGTGGAACCGAACTACGATACATAAAAGCACTTCTGGACGTCTTGCTCGCCTCACCGTTCTCGACGACATCGCTGGACGCTGATCATTTAGAAGGTTCGTGGTCGCTTCACAGATGCGAGAAGTACCAATCGTGATAGATATTGTCACAAGCGTAGGTGCGCTCGCAGCATGGACAGTGCATAGTCGTGACACCGACATTTCATTTCACTCGAGCTGAACGCCAACTCAGGATCCGCGCAAAGCAATAGCACCAACTTATAACCAATTTAGCCAGGCTGAAATTTCGTTGCAGTTGGCCTTTAAATAGAACGAAGTAGTACATCGGAGTACGTGGCTCAGAGCCGAACATCAACTGCAACGATGGGCTTGCCTCGTGTCATGTCAGATTATGCGAGCGTTCGGCTAGGAGCATGGTACATGTTTTCTGTCACGTAATGTGTAAAAAAGATGTCGTGCTTTTTGCGTGGTCTCATTACTGCCAATCGATCCAGCAAAGTCACTCACTCTGAAGGAATCCTGGGACTAGGGAGACTCAGCGGTACGAGAAGGCAGTGGTACAATGGGCTCGTTTTGTTTCATAAAACTCAGAAAGAGCATCCCAGCCGCGGCGGCCACATATACATTGATTTTAAATGCAGAAACGCTCTTGTACTGATATTTAAGTGTAAAACCCTAGGTGGCCCAACTTATTCCGTAGTTTCCCACTACGGCTTGCCTCACATTCAGATTATTTTCATCAGACGTGAAATCCCAGAATTTAATTTAATCAAAATAACATGAGCCGCAATTTGCGGGCAGTCACAATGAGTGTCACTTAAAACTCGACATTACAATTGAATGGTATTAGTAAAGGTTGCATACATCTGTTAGAGGTTCGTTGAAGTCTCCATGTCTCTTTTTCTTCGTTTAACACTTTCCTTACCACAGAAAATGCCAAAAAAGTACCAAATTTGTCAGAGATATTCAGATAAGCGGCCTCATGACGAATGCACCCGTCATTGACTGTAATGACTGAAATTGCAGTTGCGTTTATACTCGCCAGCGATATAGAAAGTGTTTGCACGGACCATGCTGCTTGAGGCAATCACGCAGTTGTTCAGGAGAAATTTCCAGCTATAGAGTAGAAGGAGTTGTGTTGGGCATGGATCCATTCTGTGAACCTCTTGTCCTCCATTGAAGTTCCTAATTATGAATGTCGTTAAATTGCTAGACGTTTCATAAAATTAACTGCCGTTAGAACCCGCATGCAATACAAACCAGCATAAAACTCCGAGGGGAGATTTGGCGATAGCGAAAAGCGAAAAACATTTCATCTGTACATAAAAGTAGTGAAGCAAAGTTCCTCTGTTCGCGAAAAGGGCTTCCGTTTGTCGTCGCCAAGTGCGAATGCTACCCTCGGTCACGTCGTCACCGGCAAACTGCCTCAGGGTGGCACAGTTGCCGATGTACTCTGCAGCAAAAATCACTTGTTCTTGAAGGCAGTCGAGTACTGCTTTGCGGTCCTTACATTTTACTTCTCCACGGTGCAGAAAAAAATGTGGTTTCCCGAGAACTTGCACTTCACGTGCTTAGCACGTGAGGTCGTGTGCTGCCTAGGTGCGGCCTTGCTTGCTATCGCGGAACGTTATGTCAGCCAGACCCACGTCCTCTCTAGCTGGTGCCTCCTGTACGTTAGAGCACGATGAGGATGATGGTAGACATGTAGCAATAACGACGGGTGAACTTTGAGCTCAATTTTTGGCTGAAAATTTGGTTTCGATCTGTGGATATTTGGGACGCTAATAATTGGAAAAATACTCTTATTATACAGGTATTCTTATTTTTTTTTTTAATGCGAGGATAAATGCCTCAGGGCACACAAGGGTATGTGATGGGGGTGAATAAGGATGATTAAATGAATGAAAAAAGATTTGCTGACTTAATGAAGTCCAAGAGGGATCGATAATGCGGTCCCTGCGTCCAAGCAGTGTAATGGCTCAGATTATGCGGCGAGAGTCCCGCTGCTGCGAGGTGCCGGAGCCTCGTCGGTTTCAGTGCAGGGCAAACCCATAGCAGGTGGTGGATGTCGGCTTCAACATTTCGCGACTTGCAGAGTGGACACTCAGGACGAGGATATAGCAGGCGAAAGTGCGGCCACTTCCTAGTCACGGCAGGAGTGAGGGCTACCCCGACCCAGATCCTCCGAAGCGCAACCTCCTCTGCACGGGTAAGACCGCGGGGGAGGTTTACCGCACACGGAGGTATGAGAGCACGTGTGCGGCGCCGGAGGTGCTCCTTTCTTGTTAAAAGGAGGGTGGCATCATCTAGGTGAAAGAGTTGAGGCAGTGACGATGGAGAGGTCGCTAGACGGGTCGCAGAATCCGCACGGCTTTGGAAGCTTAGAAGGTCGCGTGGGATCCACTCGACAGATATTGGCTGCGGGATGCGTGCCGCCAGAAGATGGATCTGTTGGCATATGTCAGGGCTGCGACTGACGCGTCGCAGAAGCCGCGTCGCCTGGAGGGCATCAGTGCGGATGACGTTGCGGGCCGTGGAGACCATGGGAAAGGCGGCTACAGAGCACAACGCTTCTCGGATAGCAAGGAGCTCAGCACAAAAGGAGGAAGGAGGTTCTTGGACTTGAAACCGGGTCGTCTTATTAAGGGCAGGTGCGCATGGGCAATAAATTGCAGTGGTTGTTTCACAGCCCTTAATGCTTGCATCAACGTAAAGGTATTCTTATTTATTATGAACGCTGAGGAGTAGGATGCGAGGCACTTATATTCACATGTAAAGTCAGCAATATATGGGAGGGAGGGAGAGAGGAATGTTACGACAGAAAGGGGGAAAGGCCGGCCTGAGGGAAGTGCCTTTGTCCTGCCACTGCAAACTGGAGAAGGGGTTTGGGGAAGCAACCGAGATAGGATATGAAGAAGGTGGGTCGTGTGATGTGTGTGAGTTCATGGATAAGTGCTGCGCAGTGTACAGTTTCTGTACAGTACAGGAAATTACTGTCCAAATTCATTAACTTTGTTGTGTGGTAAAAATATTGTGCATAATAAATACTTGCATGAGTAAATTTATCGAAGAAAACCTTACAATAAGTAACCTTTAACATAGTAGATTCTGAACAAATATGTTTTTAGGTACCACAACTTGTCGGCATTGTCTTATTATCTTGCTTGTCCCTCGATGCACAGTGTCAGGTAGTTATAATTCTTTGAATTGCTGTAAGAACTTTGACAACGTTTCTCATAATAAATAATCTTAAAACTTATGCATGTGCTGGAAATTTTTTTGTTATATTTTAGCTTACTAGATAAACCTTAAAGAATATTTAAGTATTAATTGTCACCACTCGGACTTTGTTCAGATCTCATTAACTAAAGGGCCGTGTGCTAGGCCCTTTACATTTTGTAATGTTATTAATGGTATTGTCAACGTTGGTTCAAACCATGGTGTGTAAATTAGATTGTTTCCTGACGACGATGTCTTGCTTGCAGAAATCAGCTGAGTAAAAATCACAATGACATAAACACTAGTCTAGACAATGTACAATTATGGTTTAAGGAATAAGGAATCATAATGAGCACGACCAAGTTCGAATGCCTTCCAGATGTCGCAACGAGTACCACTTTCAACCATGCCTATTTAAGCTCTTAGCACTAGAACAAGATACTAGAAATAAGTAGACGCGATAGTGACCACTAGGCTCTCTTAAAAACTTATGAACAACATTTTCTTGCCGGCTTTCCTTCGAGCTCTGCTTCCCGAAACACGAATTGAAAGCCATTCTCACTAATGTTAGGCGTCTGTGCAGGAAATCTCTTGTTAGCACAAAGCTAAAATATGCATGCGGTGTCCGGGATCCTTATTCTAAATACTAAAAGACGTTGTCTTGAACGAATTCAACGCAAAGTGGTAAGATTTATGTTTACCAATTTCACCACGTGACTCTTCTTTCTTAACTATTATCTGCTAATTACATGCATTCGTTACAATTACGAAGTCAAAACTATCGGGATACACGATCCGATGACAAGCTGGCTAACAAGCTTTCCGATAATAAACTGGCTCTAGATATATCACTCTATTTATAACCCTTAACTGGCAGGGCCACTCAGCTGACAACACCAACAAACGCACTAAAGTCGTACTTTTGCATGGGCTGATATCTTCATTTATTTTTGCCACAATTATAGTTGTTGGAATGGCTTAGCTGAAACAGATGATCAGATTGCGAGAGAATAGTAGTCTGCTTACATAGCTGATCGTTTCGTTGGGTATCGCTGTTTCTTTTTTCCGCTGTATTACGTACACTTTTCGGACATTAGCGTGCTGTATGGAGTAAGTAAAAAAACAAAATAAAGTTAGTGCAGATTCATACATAGTATGAAAAGGCAGGCATAACAATCAAGTATTGTGGAAGTGATAACGAGAAAACATACATGTTCTTACTATGGTGTATTCTTCAACAAATTGGGTGCCTGTCAGTGTATTATCGCGCCTGGGAAACTACTAGCTGTGAATCTTGCGTTCATTAAAAACGAACAAAGCAACACCGAATAATTTATCGTAGCAAATCATAAAGCTAGATTGAGCCGCGTCACTATCCCATTCGAATTAGGCAAACAGGAATGAGAAGTTCAGTATGTTTATTGCTCCATCAGCGACGCGCGTTTATAATGGTGTTTCAGAAAAAGAGGTTCACAACCTTGGGTATAGGGACGACAGAATTTTACCAGCTTTTTTTTTTTTCCTGACGTCTTACTCAAGATGCAGCTGCAACAAAAGATTTGAGGCACGCATGCAAGCCCGGTGTTGGTCGTACGCTCCCTTGTCCTTTGCTCACTCTTCCGACATAATGAGTCTGTAGGTAATAGCAGCTCTGCAAACGTCCCCATAGAGTGATTGGTGCGATCTGTCCCACCCGGCACCGTCAATCTCTGCTCAGAGAACTAAGACGATCGGAGAGTGTGACAATACCCATTTGTGTAGCCGCTATGCTCAGTGTTAACGGTGATTTGCTCCCTCTCGGGCTATCATTTTAGGGCGCCAGCCAATAGCATAACGCAAACGGGGCGGGAGAAGGGGATGTAGGAGGGTTGAGAGAGAATCGAGATGTTGTGTTTCTTAAGCGAAGAATGAAGTCGTTTTGCTTTACTGAAACATAATTGGGGGGACAGGAGCTCGTGGCAGTATTCAAAGTCATAAGCAACAACTTGTTGTTGCTGTTGTCGTTGTTGTTGTTGCTTTGCAGTGTACACAACAGCTGCTTCCTTTTGAGCGCGTGCGACCGCGTTAAAAGCGTTGTAGTGCAAATGTTGGGCGTGTAAGTGAAAGGCAGCATTCCTGTCTTTCGATGCAGCATTACGTAGTTTGGGTTCGACAAATACGCCGCATTTTGACAGTTGAACTCGAAGTCGTAGCACGTGCGGCTTCTGGTCTGACGCTTCATGACGTTTCTGAACTTGGCTCATTTCATATGGCGCCTAACGCATGCTTGACAAGCTAAACTGGGCATTTCGTACTGTAGACATTTACGGTGCAGACAAATCGGATCGATACTGGTGCTCGTAGAGGCACTCTTTGTGCAGGTAGGACGTGTTGGTGTGTATATTGTCTCAATATTTTCAGCTTGCTATGCCTTTTTTATAATGCTGCGTGCGTAACAAATAAAAAATTTTGAGGGAACCATCTATAACGTAGCCTACAATCCAAGATGTATACTTCTAACATCATCAAAAACACAGAGGTTAATTTTTTTTCAGGAATTTACTCTACAGATTTGCTCGTGTGAACTCCCACGAGAGGTCGTAATTTTTTTTAACTATGCATTTAATGAATTTTTGAAACTTATTACATAGTCTTGTCACCAGGATCCTACAATGTGCAACATCATGGCCGATGAATGATGTTGCATCCCCCAAACACAAGACTACGTTCAGTTATCTTGAGCTGGAAGTAAGCGAATCGGGAGAGCGAGCGAAACATAAGAAACAAACGCGAACTGTATCTGCGCAGGGGGATGGTACATTAGGCGCAGTGGACAGGCAAGCACATCGGCTACGGACTCGATACATAGCGGGCCTAAATATTGCCGACCCACGAGTCTCTCCGCTCCACACGATGCTTCGTGACATGTGCGGTCTGGCCAAGATGGATTTCTAGCAGAGTTGAGCAGTGATCATCGCGTATCTGGGTTAGCCGGGCGCCATAACTTCGGCTCTGTAAGCACGCGCTGACGTCTGTGCAGTGGTAGTGTCCGTTCTTAGGCTATTAACGTGTTTAGATTCAGGAACTTGCACGCCCATTATCTTGGTCGCTTCCAGAGTTCGCCATTGCGGAACTCTCGGATGAGTCCTAGAAGCCATCAGTGCCGGAGTGAGGGAGAGGGTGATGCAGTCGCAGTCATCAATCATCCACAGTGGCGAATGGTATTGTCTGCTATTGCTGCCCCGACTTCATTTACGCGACTGCTTTTATCTCCACTGGCAAAAGAGAGCATGCTTGATTACAGAGCGACTTCCTGGGACTTAGTTTTGCGGGAGAACTATGGCGTCCGTGCTGGATTTTTGTAACTTTTGCACCCATTGCTGTTATTTTCGTCGTTATCAATCCCTGTTTGCTGACGCTTTCCCCCGGGAGGGAACAAAGATGCTAAGAGTGGTTTCGAGTCACGTACCCTCCTACTAAAGAAAGCTTCTCTTACCAGATTTAGTGAACGCCAGTGTAGTTACGATTATTATTAATATTTTGTTTTCCTCTCCTCGTCTCCTTCCTTCTGTCTCCCTTTTCGCCAATCTCCATGCAGAGTAGCGAATCGGAGACTTGGGTCTGGCCATCCTCCTTGCTTTTCCTTTCTCTCTAAATCTCTCTCTTTCTCTGCTTATTCCGATGTTATCTCGGCGAGAAAGCAACCAGATAAAAGACACTGTTGTTTTCTAAGGGGTATAATTACCATGCTACTTGTTTTAGGCTTAACACGTACTTGAAAATGTGTGAGACGAGGATTCGGGGGGACGTGAATTTGGGGGAACCCTTGATTATGGAAAGGCAAGCCTGCAATGACTTCACCAAATACCTGCCTTGTAGCATGTCTTGTACTTAGTATAGAGGCAAACGCTCTGTTTATTTACACAGCACCAGAAAACGCGCAAAAGGGCATTAACCATATCGTTATCAAAACAGACACAAGGCAGGGGACTGAACGAACGCTCTTTCTTGAGCCCACTTTTTTCTTCTTACTTTTTGTGCATGCCTTTGTCGCGTATACCTCAATACAGGGCGTTGCAAATTATTCGGGATACATCGTCTTTCTTTTCATTTTCTGTTTTCACTGTTTAAACGAGGGTTGTAGAGTGTTCCCGGTGTCTCCAATGAACGAACTAGAGCTCCTTTCGACATTTAGTTATAACTAAAGACAGGTTATGAGTAATCTGTAGGCGACGTTTAAAGAGTATGGAGTCGTTCTGTTTACTGCGCTATACATTCTTAAAACGGTTGCATCCTTTGGGGTGTATAATTGTCCCACAACAGTAATCGTCATCTGCCTTTGTTAATTGTCCCACAACAATAATGGTCATCGTCGATCCTTTGTTAAAAACTCGGCGCTCGCTACTTTCATGTCGGGAATGCTGTGTCACGCTGATAACGGGCAAGCCGTTCGGGACTTGGAAGCGTGGGGCAGGTGAAAATGCAGGCAAGACAGATGACGCCTATTGTTGCGGGACAAGATAAGCCCCAAAGGGTGTAATTTTTTTAAGCGTGCACTGTTACACAAAACACAAAAAAAGAAACTGACATACGTGCGCATATGTGTGTCAGTGTCTTTTTAGTCCTTTCAAAAATCAAATATGGGGTTTAACGTGCCAAAACCACGATCTGATTATGAGGCACGCTGTAGTGGGAGACTCCGGAAATTTGGACGGCCTGGGTTCTTTGACGTGCACCTAAATCACGGGTTTTTTCGCATTTCGCTTCCATCAAAATGCGGCCGCCGTGGCCTGGATTTTATCACGCGACCTCGTGCTTAGCACCACAACACCATAGCCACTAAGGAACCACGGCGTTTTCGTTTTTACCTTTGTGTAACAGTATAACGCGGTAAGCAGAACGATGTCGTACCAACTATACCGAGTCGAAGCCTTATGGAGGGGGATGACTACTTGTGACGTTAGCAGTAAATAACGTATTCAAGTGATCCAGAGGGCGATAAGTGGACTTTACCAACGCCACCTAGACAGCGCAAGCCCGTCAGGACGTCATGACGACATGCTGCATGGCCTGATTAACATAGAATCTAATGGCGATGCTCTCTTCTAAACCGCGGTGATTTTAACATTGCTGCTTTCGTCGCTGTGGTGTTGGCCTCGCAGCATGATGTCATAACGCGGAGGTGGTGTTGGCTTTACGAACGGCGTTTAACCCGCTGCTCTGGGAGAACTATAAACACCACTGCGATCAAATTTACCAAAAATCCAAAAATCTGAATGTGATATCAAATACCTGTGGTCTACATGCGGCCATAGACGAAAGAAAAAAAACTAGTAGGGGACACTGCGCAACTCATTTGAAGCCAATGGAGTCGATCCAATACATCATCATGTCGCGGTATGTTTTATTTCATTCCAGTGACGCTCTAGAGCCGCCGTCAGCGCACGGTCTTGCGAAAAGACAACGGTTGCTACAGCAACCTGCGGCTATTGCATTCCCATGTTGCAAAGAAGACGGTAACAAAAATATACGTTGCAATATAAACTGAAGCAAGGTTTAGGTACGGGCTAGTTGGTATTCCATTGTAAACGTCACTTACAGCGCGTACATAGACAGGGACCAAAGGAACGACGAAGACAAGCGCTGTCTTGAATACTTAATGATTGCCGATAAATCATTGCCCGCCTCATCCATTTCGTTCTTTTGGTCCCTGTCTGTGTACGTGCTGTAAGTGACGTTTGCAATGCAATATAAACGACTGCGAGCATATCTGGAGAAAATGTGCACGGAGTGGTTGGCAAGGCATCCGAACCAGTGCGCGTGCGCGCCGAGCAGAGCCACGTGTTGGGCCGACTTTCTGAGGGAGAAAAAGCGAAGGGTATAGCTTCACGGAGATGTGGCCTGCTAAAGCTGGCAGCATGACGTGATGCTCCATCCTAGTATCGACATCGATGATTTCTCTTTCCGCCATGAATACAGCTTTTGCTAGAGATTTCGAAATAAAGTGCTCGAAAGCGCCCTACGTGGGGAACGTTTCAAACCACCTAATCATATGAAGGCAATGCACTTTAAGTGTGTGATTTAGTTTCAGTCAACGGAGATTATTTATGCCACTGTTTAAAAGAAACAACTTCGCTGGAAAATGCGCTTTGATTTTCAAGGTCGCACAGGTCTGCTGTTTTTTTTAACCATTTTATGATCAGTTGAATGTTGAACTAGCCTCGCCATTGTGAAACTGTCGTCGTCGTCACCGCCGAAACCACCCCCATCATCACCAAATCACATCACATCACTTTACTACAATAAAGACTCCTGATTTTGGAGTATCACATAAGGGGTCGGTAAAAGTGTAAGAAATCGCATATACAAAAAAAATTATTGGTTAAATATGGCAGTTATACAGCCAGAAAATGTAGGTGGGCAGGTGATTGGAGTGACGTCGTGTGGTAGGCCATTCCAGTCTATGGCTGAGCGAGGAAAGAATTGTACAGCAAAAGTTAGTACGTGGACGGGCAACTTGCAGGGGATGACCAATGCGGTGTGAAATGCGTGCGGGAGGGCTGATATAGGGCGCAATATAAAGTGAGCTGCCAAAAAGAAAGAAAAACTTATGGAACAAGCACAACTGGCGATTCGACGACGACAAATAAGATTTGTTAGACCAGATTTCGCTTTTATGGTATGCTGATATTGTATGAATAACACGAATGAATAAATCTAGAGGCTCGATTCTGTAGCGATTCTAGCGAAGTTATTAGAGAAATTTGCTTAGGGCTCCAGATTGGGGGGTGGGGGGGAGGCGCATATTCTAGTTTTGTTCCTACGAAAGACGCGTATGCAATAAGTTTTACATTTGTTGGCACCTTGTACAAGTGCCATATTAAAAAAAAAAAAAAAAGCAACGGTTCTTTGAGCTGATGGTCGGATGTTTGTGACATGCGCATTCCAGGTTAGGTCTTCGCACCAAGTTTGAGCCGAGGTGTTCGTAAGAGCTGGTTAATTCTACTGCGACACCAGAGATTAAAGCAAGGGAAAAAAAGGAGGCTGCGTTTGTGGTGAAATGACACATCTTTGCATTTTGCAGGGTTAAGTTCCATGGGCCATTGGCTGCACCAGTCTTGTATACAGGTTAGGTCGTTCTGGGGAGCTAGATAATCGGATGTGTTAGTAACCGTGCGGTACACAACGCAGTCATCGGCAAACATTCGGATGTTACAGAAAACATGCGTGGCCAAGTCGTTTACATATATAAAAAATATAAGGGGACCAAGCGTAGGCCCTTGAGGGACGCCTGCTGTTACTGGTAGGGAATTAGAAGCTTGGTTATTAACATAGACGAACTGAGAGAAGTGTGCTAAAAGATATTTTACACATTTTAGGGCATTAGGGTGTAAATTTAACAGGGAAAATTTTAGTAGTAAGCGTTGGTGAGGTGCTTTGTCAAAAGCCTTAGCGAAGTCCAGAAAGATTGCGTCAGTTTGAACGTTAGAATCAAGATTCATATGCAGATCATGAATGAAAGTGGTTAATTGCTTTTCGCAGGCCAAGCCGTTACGAAACTACTGCTGATAGGGATGAAAAATATGGTTCGAGTCAAGAAAATTTATTATATCAACAATAAAGGACACGTTCCATAATTTTGCACGGCACACTAGTTCAGGAAATGGGACGGTAATAAAAAAAGGTGTTTTTCTCTTACCTGATTTGAAGACTCGAATGACATTTCCCACTTGCCAATCGCTGACTGCACCTGTGTTAAGTGATTGCGCGAACAGTAACGATAAGTGTGCCGTGGACACGTGCGAATTATGAATGCGATAGCGCTAAGGAGCCCATGTCGCAGAAAATCCGGCGTCGGCGTCCCGCATCGGCATGGGATGTCGTCTCGGCAAAACGTTTTTGAACCACCCATACCCAGGCCCTCCATGTAACGCAAGGAATTTACTTAACTAATTGAATTTCTCAAGCTAAAATACGTGGGAAAATCGTAAATTACGACTTGCGCAGAACCTACAGACATGATAGCTCTCGGATTGTAATTTGTCTATACGGAAAACATAATTCTGTTATGCGCAATCTCAAAGAAACCACTTCTCCACTGTTTCTACCATTCCCAGACCGGCCGCGGCGTCCGCCTTTTGCGCTCGCCGGCGCGCGAATGTCTTGGGGGCCGCGGAGGGGCGCGCCCGGTTCCTTGCAATACCTCCAGCTGGCGCTCGCGTCCGTCGCATCGCGGCCCACGCAAGAGGGCGCGTTTATACCACAAAGCCCGCCTTTATGCATAGCATTCGCGGTGTTTCCCGGTGAACATTACGGTTACATATGCTCCAGTTGCCGGGAAACGTGAGAAGCAGTCGGAGATCTTTGACTGCTATCGCGTTCCACTTTTAAAGGGGAAGCTTAAGCGTCCTCCAAATTTTTGTTCAAGAGCATGGAATTGATTCCGTCAGTATCCGACGAGGATGACAGCTTCATGTTTTCGATAATGCAGGCCATTCCATGTGCGGAAAATGTGACTGATGGCATTGGTGATATCGGATAAGTACTCACGACAGGTCGTGGTGTGTCAGTTTCTCTGGTGAAAACAGATTAGAATGCGGTGCCAAATATGTACGTGCATTCAAAGTCTCTGGCCTCTTGTCCAAATGCATTAGTAAGAGTGATAGCGTGTGCCTGTTGAGGTTTTAGTATTTGCCAGAATTTTAATTGATTGTTGATTTTTATCCTCGGCGGATCTGTTCCATAATATGTGAATTTAGCGCTTTGGACGGTTTACACATACTTATTCCCAGCCGCATAATACTTGTTACATGCGTGTACTATTGGGTTGAATTTTGCTGCAGGGAATACGCGTTTTTTTCTTGTTATCAAGTGTTTTTGAAGTCTTAGAGAACCATCTGTTATAATGGTTGGCACGAAATGTTATCATGGAAATACATGCGGTCACCAGTTCTGTCATTTTAGTTCTGAAAGTTAGCCCGTTATATTGAAGAGATCGGTCCTGAGAGCCTGTTTCAAAAATTGGAAAAAAGGCCAGCAGTTGTTTATTGAGAGCTTCGTAATTACCTTTGTCATATAAGCTAATAATACTGTGGCAAGTTTCGCGTTGTTCCGACACAAACGTGTAGGTGGGATGCAAGACTTTATGATCGCTGATTGTGATCGCTGATAAGTAACGTATGATAAATGTTCAGGATGATTAGTTAATATCAAGTGCAGAATGCCAGAGGATTCACTTGCGACGCGTGTGGGTTGGGTGACTATTTAGCTCAGGTTAAAATTTAAACACACGTCGATATAATTTTTTGTTTATACGGTGTTTCTTGGAGTTATCTTTTGCAAATCTGGAGTAATAAATTCTAAAAGAGAAGAATGTGCGCGTTAGGGTGTTTAGTATTATGTTGATCTAGCGCTCTCTCTCTCTTTCACTCTCCATTCCCCTCCCCACGTGTAGGGTAGCAAACTGGACTCAGTCTGGTTAACCTCCTTGCCTTTCCTTCTTCCCTTCTCTCTCTCTGTCTCTCTCTAAGCAATCATTAAGGTTACACGCAAAAGTTGGGCTGTTGGTCGAGGAGGCGGGGTCAATAGCAGACACCTAGGAGGAGGAAAGAGAAAAGCAGAAGGCAGGGAGGTTAACCAAAATAACGTCCGGTTGGCTACCCTACACCGGGGGAATTGGAAAAGGGAAAACAAAGATGACAGGGAACGAGAGGAGGGAAGGAAAGAAGCCCGTCGTCCTCAAGAAGTACAAAAGCGCATTCACCGCTTTATGGGCCTACGAACGGTGAGGGCGGTGTTCCAGCAGCACCTGCACGGAAAGCAACCGATTGTCCAGTTTTTGGAGAGCTTTGGCAAGTTGCCATCTTACTGGGGCATATCGTGGACAGTGGCACAGCAGGTGGTCGATATTTTCTTCGGTGTCGCAGACCTCGCATGCTGCACTGTCAGTCACTCCAATTAATGTAGAGTATGCCTTTGTGAAGGCAACTCCTAACCAAAGGCGACAGAGAAGCGTAGCTTCACGTCGAGGAAGTCCGAGTGGAGGTCGCATTTGAAGTGAGGGGTTTAATCGATGCAGTCGTGTAAGTCTTAAGTTTGGTGAGTTCCACTCGGTCAGTGAGAGACTGCGTGTCAGGTGTCGAAGCTGCCTTGCAGCGTCAGTCCTCGAAAGCGGAATTGGAACGCTGTGCTCTTCTTGATGTGCTGTGCGAGCAGCGTTATCGGCGGAATCATTGCCACTGATTCCACAATGGCCTAGGTACCCATTGAAAAACAAGCAGACACCTAGTAGGATTATTTGAGGGGCGGAACTGAAAATGACCCACAATATTTCAACTTCCGAATTGATGTTATTGAAAGACGAAGGTAACTGACAATAAGAACGCCTTCGCCTCGGGAGTCCTTGCAATCCTTCCGAAAGACGTTGAATTTAGATAAGTCGACGAAAACTTCAAAATAGGTGAGGTCTTTTGTTAGCCAAGTTTCAGTTAATGTAAGCATGTTGCTTGCGGATGAGGAAACAAAACTAGAAATATGCTCGCGCTTGGGGAGATAACTGCGTATGTTTCTAAAGATTATGGAGAAATAGCAAACAGGAAGTTTTCCACAATCAATTTTGCAAGTACGTTTACGTGCATGATGACGAGTCCATTTCTATGAGATTTCCTGCACCGTCCGTGATGATTCATCCAATATGTACCGCTTCGAACCAATGTACAATGATGTGTATCGCAGTGAAAACGCTGTTGATTTTCTTCGAGTGAACGCTACGGGATGTTTGCGCGCAGCACGAACAGGGTGTGAGAAGCCTTCCCTAGTTTTATAATTAGTTCCCTTTAGCATAGTGCCTTTAGAAAGGATTATCTCCTTGATTTTAAAGAAGGTGACTAGAACTATTACTAGGTGCAAGTGAAAGTGCAGTTAAGTGGCTTCCAAGACTGTGAGCACGGTCGATTTCTTTCGGGTCGACTGCTAATTTGAGAGTTTCACAACAGTGGTGGAGGATTATTCCTTCAGATTGGGCATAGGTTTCTGATGGAGTCTCCTCTTTAAGATTATAAAAAAAAAATTTGTTGTTTCAGCGTGTATGATACTCGACATCATCTACGCGGTCTTCCATTCCAGAGACCTGATGGGTTATTTGACTGTCATTAGTGCTTATCCTGTCCAAATTACTGCGTAGGGCGACCAAGTCTTAAAGGTGCGTTTCAAGATCAGCCAGTCGCTTGCTGAGATCGGAAATTGTTTTTTTTTCTGTCCATGTCAACCGGTTTCTGAGAGCTTGCACCTCACTGATTAGCTGCGATTGACCAGCAGACAGCTTTTGCAGCTCTTGGATCACTTTGTCGGGGCCCGAGTTTGGCTCAACGACCCCGGCCAATAATAACAGCAAACCAATGGTATTAGCACACTCAGCGGTAATAGAAAGGCAACACAGTGGGCTCGGCAGCTGCAGATGACAATATTTTCTAGATTTGTTTGGTAAAAAGTCAGTATGGTTGACTGGCATGCATGGCAAAAATCAGTGGGTTGGATGACAGTATCGTGGCACAGCCACCCACAAGGTGCTGTGCGCAGCTTTATAGAAGGCGCACTAGTTGTAGTCGAAGATAACTGGGCGGGCCAGGGTAGATCCACGATGATCTACTCCGGTGGCGGTGCTGTCGACCACTTTGACGCAAGCGGTCGACGAGAAGGGTGACCGTAGCGCTCCGAACGGAATAGCTCGGTGGGAGCCATGGCGTCCAAAGATGCAGGCACCAAGGGGAAGAACAGCATCTCGGTGACGAGGGAAGCAAACAACTGGATGGCGAAAGACCTTCGTCATCATCATCACAAACTTACGTTCCTTTTTTTCTTGCCCCCGGGCCCTGGACCTGGCTAGAGCTTCCTATAGCCCAGGCCTACCTCTTTGTGTTGCTTCAGTTAAATTAGCTTTCTCTGTCTCGCTATACACCATGGGATGCCTGCAACGTGACAGCTCCTGCAAAGAGACCGCGGCCGCGAAAAGAGCTCCACTCGCGTACAGTTTCCATTTGGGCTTCCATTTTGATAGGTTGCTTGCGGGCCGGCAACGCATTAACGCTGGCTTTTGTTGTCTAGAAAGTGGTGTTTGTTCTCTAGAAAGTGCGTCCTCCGTCTTCTTCATACTCTGCTTGACGAACTCACAATTTTACGCACCACTGTTCTGAGTACGCCGACATGAGCATGCAATATATATACGCGTTACGGCCCGCCATTCCATTAGTGTCGGGGCGCGAAATTTACTCACAGTGTCACAAGCGCTCGGCTCTTCCACTTCCCGTGGTCCGAGTCTGTCATTAGGAAAGCGCTCTCGCTGCGCAATAACGACACTTTACGCGTGCGTGGTAACGCATGGCCGGCGTAAGCGTCAAAGGCTCTGCATGCATGCATTTGCTTTGATTAAACGTGATGCAAGGAAGGGCTTTAATTACGGGTGGTTTAATGAGATCAGAAGATAGAATTTCCCAACATAGAGCTTACAATTAGCACGGTATAGCCGAAAATGTTGCATATATATATATATATACAGGGGGTGTCAGCGAACGTTTCCAAAAATTTTTAAAGGTTGCCTGTGGCAGATTGCTCAATTCTCGTTTATGAGCCAGTCTACTCGAAGCGGTGGACACTACTTGCACAAAAAATTGAAATGCAATATCGATTAATTAACAAGACTTCCCTAATTAACTTTCTAGCTAATTATCTTATGACCCATATTGCGATTTACAAATTCTAACAGTTGTTTTCGCAAGGCGGATCCACTTGTAACGAATGCTCAGAACGACACCAGTTTCGAGATATAAATTCCCGAACTTTGCGGGGAAATGCATTGGCGTTCCAGTTATTTGTGTGCTTCAAAGCATGAAACGAAGTTTTGTTAACAAATTAACTGGAACGCCAATGCATCTCTCCACAAAGTTCGAGAATTTATATCTCGAAATTGGTGTCCTCTTGAAAATTCGTTCCAAGTGGATCCGCCTTGCGAACTCCACTGCTAGAATTTGTAAATTGCAATATGGGCCATAAGGTAATTAGATAAGAAACTTAATTAGTGGATTTTTATTAATTAGACGATTTCGCATCTCAATTTATTGTGCAAGTATTGTCCGCTACTTCGAGTAGACCAGTTCATTAACTAAAATTGTGATATTTGCCCCAGGCAACGTTTAAAGATTTTCGAAAGTGGTCGCTGGAACACCCTGTATATACGAGGTTTGTCCCACAAGTTTGTGAAGTACGTTTGAAAAAATTCTTGAACAATATTCCACATACATCGATGAGCACACAAAATTTATTTCCATTGGAGACTGTACACTAGTTCCACTTCTTTTCTTCCTGGACGCACTCTTGGAAGCCCTCTCTCATTAAGCGCCTCAGCAGCGATGCCATTTCCTTTTGAATTGTCATCACAATCCCGGAATACTGCCACCAGCTTGCAATGCACGAGTTTGCAATGAGACAAAATAATGTCAGCGAGCTAAATCTGGCTAGCAGGAAAGGTGTTCAAGCACAGTGAGGTAAGTGCGAGCCAAAAAGGCACGCACTAACAATGCAAAGTACGTAGGGATATTGTCGTTGAAGGGAATCCAGCACCACTTTTTGTTTGACAAACATGGTCGCACGAGGCGCGCATTCCCTCAGATGCTTCAAGGCCTTTGCGTAACAAGCTGCATTCACGGTTAGACCTCTTCGAATTTCAGGTACAAATTCGCAGTGCAGAGATTTATGCCAGTAAAAAAAAAAGAGAACAACATTAACATCACTGATTCTTGCTTTGTTTTCCGCGCTTTTTTTTCAGGGGGCGGGGGAAGGCTTTAATTCATCTTTTCTTCCCCTCCTTCCTCTCAGTTTCGTCACCGGCGAGGAACCTTTGCAAAAATTTATCGCCGTCGTCGGAGGTTTTCCAAACGAACGCAACATTTTTTTTTTTTCGTAGCAGTCTTTCCTTAGACGTCTTCGGTTTCGGCGCCATATTGGCGCAACCCTTTTTTATTTCAGACGTTTAGTAAAAATTTACTAGACGGATGACTTAGACCAAGTGCTTCTGCTATCATTCTAACAGTCAAGCAGCGCTCCATGAGAACAAGACGACGCACACAATGGATGTCTTCATCGTGTGGAGAGCGCCATAGTCTTGCATTGTCCGTACGGTCTCCATGGCCTTCCGGAAAACACAAGACCCACTTCAACACAGTTCTATCCCTTAGGACACCTTTTCCGTAGGTCGTTTCGAGTGAAACGAGTGAGACGGTGACGCCGCTACACCACTTCCTACTTTTTTGTTTACTCATTGCCTATATAGAGGGTGTTTCACTTTTTAGACGTGTACCATAAACATTTTTAAAGGGGTATTAGCGTTGCGAACGTGGCATTTCTGTGCTTAAATTCTTCGGCGAGGTGAGCATATGTTGCCGCTAATAACTAGAGTATCTGTAGGCTAAATAAGAAAAATTAAGTTGCATGAGCACCTTGGAGGCAGTTGTTTGTATGGCGAGTTTGGAAGCAGTCGCATTTCAATGTGGTACTATTTCTGAAAATGTGGAAAATTGTGCCTAATATTGATATATCTTTACTATAGCTTGAATGCTCTATCCTAGCAATAACGAAAGCAAGCGGGTGCCGCAGCTAAGTCAGACAGACATGCCATGTCATGATGTGTCTGACGAAGCCTGAATGATGTATGTCGCGGAAGATACTGAAACAGCCCGTCAAGGCTGTTGCATGCAAACCAAAACGTGCCATGTTAGTATCTGTCGTGACTGGCCGGGACGGGGTGAGTTTCAAACTTCTTTGTGCTTTTCGTCCCGG
Organism: Dermacentor andersoni; assembly: GCF_023375885.2. Taxonomy (NCBI): domain Eukaryota; kingdom Metazoa; phylum Arthropoda; class Arachnida; order Ixodida; family Ixodidae; genus Dermacentor; species Dermacentor andersoni. The sequence continues at coordinate 98,104,633 of NC_092818.1, read as the reverse complement.
GGTGTTTCCATCCCTAATCCTAGCAGGGCCACTTTTTTAGGGACACGAGCATCGAGTGAAACTCTTGTTTCTTGCGCAGCACTTTCGATTGACCTCCTGAGACGACTGCGGACGAAATTCAAAATAAATCGTAACAAAAATCAATAGAATAGTGCGGTACAAAATTCATGGGTACACCGAAGCACAGAATCGTAGACTTCAGATACCCGCCACGTGAACACGACTTTGGCGAAATTCCTGAAAACCCGGAAGTAGAAAGCGGAACTGATGGCGCAACTAATGACGTCACACACAATACTGTCGCATGGTATTTAACCGGCTAATTCAAAGAAAAAAGTTGCCTCTGAGTTCGGTTCGCGCGTTGCGTTCGCCTAATGTCGAGCGTTTGACCCTGGGCGCTTCTGATGGCGGTTCGTCATTTTGTGCCTGCAGTGATCTGCTTTTTGATGCAGGCACGTAAGCAAGCCACTCCTCGAGCACCTGTTCAGTGAGCACGAAGCTGCTGCTGGACTTGCGAGTCAGCACTTGTGCACCATTCGGCAGGCGTTTCTGTAAACGGGCGTTCGTTAGGTGGGATTGTCTGCCCTAATATATTGGGACGAATCGCAGATGCTTCTGCCCGCTCGCGATCTGATATCTCGGCAAAGGAGGGACGGTTAAGGGTTGGACCTCACCAGACAAATGGAAATGCGTTTACGTCAGAAATCTAGGCGGAGTGAAACACGACTGAGGGGAGAACGGTCCGCGTAATCTTAATCATCTTTTTCAAAGTTTACCAGAACAGTCAGTGGCATTATTCTCCGCTCCAGAGAGCATCGCCTGGATGCTCGAGGAATAATACTAAGATACGCAAATTGGGTTCTTGTGACACAGTATCTTTTTAATGAATAAAATCATGGTAGAAGTCTAGGCGAAGTGTGTGGACAAAGTCAGAGTGAAATAGTGACATAAAATAGTTCTGAAATAATTTTAACAGCTATGTAAGTTGCTGGCTATGTGCATATAAGTTATATATTCTTAATAAAGAATATGTAAGGACACGTTTTGACTAACGAAATCCATTTATTTCACGACAGGAGAGGGTAACATATCGAAATTAATAAACGGCCACGTAAATAATTTTGCACTTTTCTGTTACTGCTGTCGTGCATATGCGGGTACAAAAGAAGAATGCGGGAGGGGGAGGGTAGGACGCGTCTGAAGTGAGACCGAGCATAAGGCCTTCCTCTAATTCTTTGCCGCTCTGAAAAGCACCGAGTATGTCCCATTTTAGCAAGCACGTAATTATCACGGTGTTCCTGCATTTCATGCGCGTTAAGTAAGTCCATCGTTATGTTTAAAAAAATCTAAGACAGCATTAATTTCGCGACATCTTTTGACATTTCGGCTTATTCCCAATAAAATATAAGGCACAAGTAAAGCTTTAACATTAGGAATAGCATGAAATGAATCGAAACCGTCCGTAGCCATTTCGTTGCATCAGCCACTTGCGTCAACAAATAAACTAACGTCAATTTTGAAAAAAATCGATAAATTTAACTGCCTTCTAGCGCCAGCGCATCACCCGGCGTAAGTGAGTGTCGCTGCATCCAAAATCGTACAACCTACAGTCGAAGAGATGCATTTTCTAAGCAGTAAAACATTCGAATAGCCTGAGCGACTGCACCGTAACACAATTAAATGTGAACTGGCCCAATTCTGAATTGCTAGTAACTAGATTTTGTGACAACAGCAATGCTTGCTTGGTATTAGAACTACAAATTTTAGGGAAGAAAACACGCACTTGCTAGTAAGTCATTGCCGTCAAGTTTGCCGGGTTTTGTGAGGTTGATATTATGGCTTGAAAGATGGTGGCTTTCAGATTCGTAGTGGTGGGTTTCGCGTGATATGCACACTGGTTATCCTTCGATGCGCGTGGTACGTAAAACCACTGTAAATATCCATGGCGATTCCCAATACCGACTTATTATGTTACTTAGAAAATTATACGTTTCACTCGTGCAATGCTTCGGCTTTGCAAGTTCATATCTGTGCAGTAACAATTCATCATGAAAGCGGGCTGAAAATATAAAAAAAAATTATATTTTAGACAGAATGGTCAGCGAAACAATGGGGACTTTATTTAGAACAATGACCACCTTTCCCTTAACAATGTATTGTCTTCTCTATGTCTTTAAAATATTACTCGAACTACGTGCGAAGATTCTTTCAAAATCAGCAGTTGCTTTAATTATACGTCCGTCTAACATGTCCCATATGGTGAACTAAAACACGGCACAAGTGGAGTACAGAGAACATGCTTTTAGCTGCAAGCTTCAGACTACCATGAAAATAAACCTGTGGTAGCTATGCAAGACTGCATACACTTCAGCGCTCTCTGGCGCACTTAAAATACGATTCCGTAGCATAGTTTTAACATTTTCATAATATGGATGGTATTCGGCTCGGTGCATTTTGTTCTGCAATCCAAGCCGAACAATGGCACTTCTAGGACACATTCTTCGAGTTTTCACATTTTCCCCAAGGGATAATTTTCTTCACTTTTTTTTTGTTCAGAACAGCCTGGAGTCCGTATTCAACGAAAAGAAAAGGAGGGGGGGAGGGGGGTGCGTGAGGATGGGTGCAACGCTTTTTTGCTTCTAAACCGATAACTTTTACCTGAAAGGCACCTCGTGTTCTCGTATGAAGCAAAAATACAGTGCATTATATGCAGCCCGAGGAAGACTTTCTTTTGTTTTTATTTATTCAAGCAAAGTTCTGGAGTATGGCAGCGTGTAATTGCGAGTATGGCTGGCGTTTAGATATTGATTAAAATAAGCCTAGAAATTGTGGACATTTTACAGCGAGCATGAAATGCAGGCCTGCTATGCTAATATCCACTTATTAAAATCATGTTACGGGCACGCTTATTACGTTCTCTCTTTTCTTACACACGTCGATAGAAGAGAGTTCCATATAAAGTGTGCCTTTGTTCGCCCCATATTTCTTCTACACAGACCATATGAAGCTTTTCACAAAAGAAGATAAGGTTTTACTTATGGTTGAACTCTACCTTGAAGAACGTGAATACTTGAAGACAAAATTTTGTCTATTATGTCTGCAATACCTAACCCGATTTGTCCAGCGCATACGCGTATCTCTGTTTTGCGCACTAACCGCTTAGCGCTTTGAAAAGCTGCTTCCATTGTCCTCGGGAATTTGGGTATAATTTTAAGAACGTTAGCACTCGTTCAAGCAGAAACATCACATTTTTTAAGGAACTCCTGTAATGTGTGCGTGTAGCCGGCACGGGAGCTTCATTTCATACGTTTAGTATACGCCGCGTGTTTCTCATATAAAGAAAATCTCCGAGGGAAAGAAGGTTTGAATGCTTTTTAGGCTATTCCAATTACAATTTACCTTCGTTCTGTATTTATTTACCGTTTGCATTAGCGATCTCGCATTAGCGAGTTCGAAGTCTTTAGATTAGAGTGTGTACACTGGAGTGGAAGCTCACTGTAGCAAGAAGAACTTTAACAACTCATAAATCGGACTAACCTTTGAACCCTTAACTTCAACGTGTGACGCGTAATAAGGTGGCAGCCGAGATAGTAAAACTTAAGGTAAAATCTCACAAGTGCAGCAATGGTTTTTCACTTATCGCTATGCTCGTAATCACATTACGACGTTACTGGGGAATGATAGTTCACAAAGGACAAAGCTGTGGGCAACCATACGGCTCGTCGTCGCATGGCGAAGCAGCTCACGGATTTGGTGTGCGAAACTACTGCGAATGCTTTTGGAGCTTCTCGATGCCTTTGCGCTTCAACCCCCAGGAGAGGTGACATAGAATTCGATTCATAAAGCATAGACGAATCAAGGGCGCTATCAAAAGTAGAACATGATTAAGACAGCGCGGCAGACGCAGACGAACGAAACAACATGAGGCACCTCAGTCGCCAAACGAAAATGTTTAAACATGTCGGGGTCGTCATGGTGGAAGGGGCGAGTCATCTCCGTCGTAAACATCGCGGTGTTCTCGTTCGGTAGTTGGGCTCGGGTTTCCAAGAGAACTTCGGCCCTTTCCTTGCGTAAGGCACTCACGAAATTGGTCTCACGTCGCTATAACGTTGTCGGTGAGTTCTCAAACCACGTCCGAGCAGCGTTATCCAATGAAAAATTGTTATAGCGCAGCTTGTCCTCGCCACTCTATTTGTTGAACGTCACGGTCCTCTCGTATGTCTCCAGCCAGTTCTCCGGTTCTTGAAACGATGATCAGAGGAAGGTCGGTGGCTCCCTGGGCTGTTGCAGAACAATGGGGGTCCTTGCGGGCTGCCAATGCGGTTGTTGACTTGGCCACGATCTTCCTGGTCGTATCAGGTGCTCCGCGGACAGGTCTTGTAGCCCGCAGCTTGCTCGATGGTCTGGAGCGACGCTTGTGTTATCTTCGCTGTATGCGTTTGATGAAAGTGTCCGGTACATCAATGCAAAGGCACCTCCACCAGATGTCACGCTGTGGTAACGGTCAAGAACACAGCGAAACTATAAATGACGAAACGAACTCTTTATTGGACGAACGTGTTACCCTAAATTCAAGTGTCAAAACACAACGATAGCTGCTGGAGCAGTCGATGGTTGTTGAAAATCTGATCAGGGGTGATCTGATCAAATCTGATTATACGTGTCTCGCCGAAGGTTCCCGCGTAATCGCTGGTGTCTGCGTGCCTTCCAGAAAATATTACACAATCCGCGTGGCGCATGCAGTCAGATTACTCAGGGTTCGGTGACAACAGACCACGGTAGAACTATCGATAACATTCGAAAAACTTCAGATGCATGCAGGCGCCTCATGCCTCAAGAGATTATGTTTAACATTTGTTTGCCGGTGAAAAGCGGTCACTATATGAAAGATCAGCAAGTACATGTGGCAATGTAACTTTTGTACGTATATAGCCCGGTGACCAAAAGATAAAACAAAATCAAGCAAGGCATTTCAAAGCAAAGCAAGAGAGCAGTGACAGGTGTCACCAAGAGATGGGGGATCACGAATGTAAAAAAAATCATCCCAGTCATTACGTGCTCAAATAACGGAAGGTTAATCGCGAACGATGCAATAAGCTTCAATGATCTTACGATTAAGTTGATTAATGTGAGGGCTACAATGGCACTGCCCTAGAATAAAAAAAATACAGCCAGGTTTTACGCGATGCACCGCTAGATGGGCGTACTATACAATGATTATGTTCTTTTAGGTTGACAATGCTTCGGGCACCGCTCTGAAAGACATAGAACACTTTTCCAGCTGATAACGGGTGCCGGTATATAACAGCCACTTTGCATAGAGTGAACGTCCGTCTATAAATGGTCCATGCCGCGATTGTTTACGCCACTCTCGACTAGTTCGAGTCTGCATAGACTGGACAGCTTCGGTTGAGAAAAAAAAAAACAATGCCATGTACGTAGCTTGCTATATTTTTAACTAGTGCGGTGACTTATTGTATATGAAAGAGTAAACCGGCTTTTTTATTCGTGTTTCAACGTTCTTTCACTCTTTCTGTCTTTTGTTTTCCCCACCCACCAATGTTATCGTAAGCGCTAATTGCACTGACTCGGGCAAGACGCAGAAGGGAGCTTATAGATGCTTGCTGGCAAGGCTGATTGTCACACTATGATCACGTGTGTATGGAAGAACGGAACGTATACGAGGAAGCACTGCGCCACTTTTAACAATCCTTGAATGGCTTGCAGAGGAAATGATAGCAAGGGCCATACAGATTATTACTGGCATCGCCAACGCACATGGCGCAAATTATTTACTAGAGCAAGGCCTAGTGCCCAAGTTGGTCCTATTCAGAATATCATTATTTATATAGTAAGCACGTGCCCACGGCCGTCTTTATGGACGATATTATAAAACGTCATCCGCAGCACTAGCCCTGTAGTCGAAACAAAATTAATTGAAAGAAAGAAAACGGTCCGAGATGCGACTAAAACCTACGGTGTTCAGTATTCAGGGGTGTGATGACCGAAGACCGTAGGCCTTAAGGTTATATCTTGCACCGTAATTTCAAAATATCTTTTTTCTTCAAGCTGCCAAGTTAGCGTTAGCTAGAACACACGGCATATATCTACCAAACAACATAACGTTTCATGTGACGCAAAAGTTAAGTTTCCCATGAAACGCTCCTAGTGCTCTTCGTCTAACTTTGTCAATGTGACATAACGGACACTTAGTACTAAATAAGTACTCCATGACATATCCGTGTGTGGGTCGTTTGCACTTAGCGCGTTTATTTATTTTGTTTATAATACCCTCATCTGTGCATCCTTAAAGAACTCACAGATAAATTAAAAAAGGCGACTACAGAGTAGTAACAGACGAGGGACGAATAGCAGGGACAGCAACAAACGATGCACTTGTGCCTACCGCCTACGAAGTAGCGCCTTGTTAGAATTTGTTGGTGGGGATAAAATAATGAAAGCTGTCAACGTGCTCAGAATGTAGAAGAATTAGTTTTAAAAAAACTGGAAATAAACTGGAAATAAACTGGCAACTTCTTAAAAAGCGGTAGTGTTTTGCTGTTTTTGTAGTAACTTGTGAGTTCGCCTGCAACCATTGTTTACAGCCTTTGTCTGGGACTTCTTGCCGATTAGTTCGTAGCGTGAGAGGCAGGCAATGCCATTACCGCGGAAGTCTTAGGAACGAAAGAAAGAAAGACTAGACTTCAAAAGCAAAGTAAAGGAAGCGTTGGACAGTATCGCCTCGAAAGTGCAGGAAAGAAACTGAGTCAGTTGCGCAGCACGTACATGCCGATCGATCTCAGAAGCCATAGCTTCTACAAGTGTTGCTCAAGGCGCACAAGTGCGATAGTTATCTTGATTGCTTTTTTCAGGATAACTATGCAGTTTAAGCTGTTTCGTCAGTGACCATGCCTTTTCTACATTTATTCGTTAAATAAAAGAAGATATTCACCACAATATTCACACCAATCATGTCTGCACGCAATGTGGTCGCTTATGTTCTAAATAAAATTGCCCGGTTTAACGTCCCGAAAGAGCACAGTAGATTATAAGAGATGCCAAAGCGGAGCGCTTCGAATTGACTTTGACAACCTGGGGGTTCTGTAACCTGCACCCAGGGCACCGGTACATGAGCATTATTGCATTCCGCGCCCATCGAAAGTGGCAGCCTACAAGCCGGTAATGGAACCCTCCGACACGTGCTCGACAGCCACTGTTATATAAGCTATGTGGTTCTGCCTGTACTGGCACAGCCACATACATTTATTTTTTACAGAAGCGATTAGTGATATTTCAGACCGTCGGTAGATGTTAAAGTTCCATTCGCAAACTTTGATATTTTTTCTTCTTGTTGTGTAGTAACCTGTCGTCAGATAGAGTGGAAACTGCATTGGAAGGTTTTATTAATTTACAGTGGTGGTATTCGGACAAAAAAAAATTGCTTTGGTCGTTAGCGGCACGTCCGCAAACCTACTTGACAAGCAGTCAGCCAGGAAAAGTGTAGAAAGACCATAACTGCTAAATGCCGCTGTTTTTTTTATTGTTGCGGTTCTTGAGCGAATTATTGATGCATCGTGTGGAAGCTGATATGGCGTTCTTTACTGTGAGAAACTCTTGTAAATTTGAAACGTCCTTAGTCTCGCAGACATACATGAGAACAAATTGAGCGTCTGCCTGTTTTTTGAATCTTTGTTTTCTAAACGTAAACTCAATTCAGTCACCCTAACCTACTGAATGAGGTAGGTGCGTCTGCGCGCATTTTAGTAACATTCGCAGTTCAAAATTTTTAGAATGGTAGGGTTCAAATAATACCTTACCATGACTTCCGGCTGGTCTTCCTTGGGAGCTATAATAATATTAAAAGCAAAAAGTGCGCATCGAGTTGTAGTAAAGAGGCTTTTCATGAACAGTCAAAAGCCAAGTTAGCACGGTTGAAGTAATTTTGTCAACACATGACCTGCTCATATGGAAACAACGGTGAGGCTTTTCATAAGTGAAAGCAGAGCTTCTGTCCTAATTATTCATTATTATTAATCAACGTAGAATGAAAACAACAGCTTTTACTTAACCAATTCACTAGTCGGTGACATGGAGCAAAAAAGAAATTAAAGTAAAGCCAGTACTAACAAAGTGAAACCGGTTTGGTTAAGTTGCACTACACTGACGATTGATGAAAGAACCGGTTTTGCTTCAAATTAGCAGAGTTCTAGCTAATGGAGCTGGAGAATTAAAAGGATCTGTGGTTATGCATACATCAGTGAGCGAAAGAAAGCACATCACAGCCTCTAACATGGAAAGCAAATTAAATTTCGCCAGTGGCCTTCTCATTCATCGTGTCATCTGTTTTCTGATGGGCATCGTCTGAACACGCGGTATCCTTTCTCTTTTTTTTTTTATTTCCAATGGCAGATTCGGAGCACTACCGGTGGTAGGTTTTCTGCTCCTTGCTGAGCAAGTCTATTCCATTGGGGGATTGAGAGTGCCTCCCGTATCTTTTATTGCCGGATTGGGAGCAGCTCCGCCGCTAAATCCACTTCGCGGAGCAGCGATCTCTACTCCGCAAAAATTGACGGAGTCAACCGGAGGTCGCTTGATGTCAGCCCACTCACAGCCAACATATCGCAATGGCGCGCGCGCCCGTGAAAGTGAATCGCCGTCTCTCGATAGAACCGAGTGGTGCTTTGCATCGTCAACTTGCACTTTTACTGCTCGCGGCGAGCGATGATTCATCTAGCTCAAGTTCCGAATCAACCAGCAGCGACTCAAGCAACGGAGACGCTTCGGCAGCCAGTGTACTCAAGGAAGCTTTCGACATGATGCTTCGGCCGCCGGCCAAGGGACCGAAATTTGCGCGTTTCGTCGACGACGTCGTTAGCCAGTATTCTGATGATGAGGTAACTAGGGTCCTTTTCGGAACTTCGCATTTTAACAGCCTTTACTTTTGTTGATGAAATGCAGTTCCAAAGGCACTTCAGGCTGTCTCGATGTGTTGCCACGAAACTGATCGTAGGCTTCGCTGCGTCTCCGATGTTTCCGACACACAATCACGGCGGACGAGAGAAGCAGACTTACATGCGGTGTGACTTCCATTAGAGTGCCGGGGGCTAAAAAGAAACACGAAACTTCTACACAGAACGCGCGCTAGAGTTCAAGCCTAAAACGACGGAGAAAGAAAAAAAAAAACGCGAGGGATGCTGGCCGCTTTCGGACGTGGGTGTGCACTGTAGCACCCCCTGCCATTTGCTCTGGCCGGAGTGCCTGTGTTTCAATCGCAGATGTCATTCTGATGCCCTCCGCCGTAGTGGAGTGCTTCAACGCAGAGATCGTCGGCCACTCTGAATCTGCCATTGGAATTCACTATATGATAAGAGTATTTTTACATAGCGTCCGGGAAAGCATTTGTTTTATTATTTTTTTCCTCAGAGAAAATGTTCATTGTTGCCTGAGTGTCATCGTCGGGATCTTGTGTAACGTAAAAAAAGGTACGAAAAGTTTTGTGCTGGTTATCAATGCTTCGTGTTTATTTCAATACACGACGCCGCAGCAATAGGGGCGACGTCAGAAGGCATGTAACAGAGCCTGAAGCAACGCGGCAAAGAACCTACACGGTCTTCGGCAAAGAAAGACTCGATCTCCGGGCAGCACAAGAAGGGCGGCTTTACGATCCCCATCCTAAGATGAACACGACAACGGCGACGCCATATCGAAATTTTCGCTTTCGTGACATCCCAACTGAAAGGTAGAAAGAAAATGAAAATATATGCAATGAACGGCTTGTCCCACGGGCTGCTGATAGGGCGTAAATCAGAAAAGAAACCAGCCTCCTTCCTTTTTCGTGCTTGTCGCACCCCTGCGCTCTCCTTATCAAAGGAAGTAACGGGGAACGTGTAATGTTAGAGTCCTGTTTGTACCCTTTCAGTCCATTTGTTTGTTGTGGAGCTTCACTCAGCTTCATGAAAGTGCTGCGCACGCCGACGAAAAAAAGGCAAGACATCTTCAGACATATAAGGCCTAGCGCCGCATTTCCACATTGCGACAATACACGACAGCACAAAAAAGGCTAGTACATGGCATTGCCCCTGTCAGCGGCGTAAGGTTGTTCCTGTCAGGCTTTATAGCCGGAGTTTCCGTTGCGCAGGAGTTAGTGTTGCGTTCTTCGATGCCGCTGCTGTCCAGAAAACGTATCCGCCTGTTCTCATACTCGCTCGGCGAACAACGTTGCTTTTGTAAGACTGCAGATTGTTGATGAGGCTTCTCCTCTGATTTCAACTAGCTTTTATGTAAGCGCGCAGATTTTCTAACGGCACTTTAGCTCTTCCTCTTTTCATTGAACTTCCTCTTGAAGTTTCCTGACGAAGTGGCGCTAGCCCGCTGAGGACTTTGAGAAAACAATAAGCGCAAATAAACGCGCCTTTCTTGGTGTGTTGGTTCGTACTTTGCGATTTGTTTCGCGCACATGAGGACATCACAAGCGATTGTTCTGTGTTCTTTGTTGCAGTAATCTACTAGTTTTCGTGAAGGAAGTCGTAGAATAAGTGCAACCCATTTTCGGCATGAGCATTAGGTTTATACTGTTGTTTACCTTTTTTTGCCTTTTAACCATTCTTTGTTCACAGTTGACGTAGAAGTGGGCCTTATAGCGCAAAACTATTCCAATCTGTTTTCACTCCAGCCTCCTGACGTCAGATATGCGTAACCGCCGATGGAAACATCGGGCGCAGACCTGCAGCGTTGTCAGAACAGCCCAATCAAGTGCTCTCCTCGTTCTTAGCAGGTCACCTTATTTGTTTTCAGACGGATTAACATTGCCTATACTGAGCCGTTTTTCTTATCTAATTGTCTCACAAGAGGCGAGGAGCTCGCTCAAGTGGAGTGGGATTCGATGGGGCCGAGCAAGTGTAGTGAAAATAGATAACCCGATGAAGAGGGCAGTTCTATCGTCTGCGACTGGTCCGCTTCCTCTTACTTATCTTGCAGTGGTTGGTTGAAAATCGCGGCGGCGTGCAACGGCGTGCCGCTAAAACAGATCCTCAGCAAGGAAGAATTGGGACAGCGATGTCGTATTCCTGCCAAAAGCACTCGATAACATTTAGCTTCCACACAAGAAGATTTATCATACGTAAATAAATCCGGCACTGGCTACTCGCACGTATCAGATGTGGTGTTATCGCGGTTTTCGTGACGTTGCGTGACATACAGGCCAAGTTGGGGGTGCCCCGAAAGCTTTTTGACCAATCGTGGAGGGCTGACTTCAGAATTAGCATAGGAAAGTTTGGAATAGCTTTACGATTTAGCGCCTGTGAGCCAATGCTTGCTTCACGTTTGAAACGGTAACGAGATTTTTTATTTCATTCAGTCCAATTCGTATGACCTACGAGTAACGTTTCTCTTTATAGGCTGCCTATTAAAGTTCAGTGGCCCGGTGTCGTCTATACATTTGACGCATTTTTCGTAGTGGTCGCTGCTTATTGAATAATTCTACTTTTCTGCCGCGTTTTGATTGACAAACAATGAACAAGCATATTGTGAAGCAGCACAGTGTATATTATTACAAAGGATAGCATCTACTGCATTAATATGGTATGAAACATTGTGTGGGATCGAATCCCGGCTACGGCTACCGCATTTCGATGGGGGCGAAATGCGAAAAAACCCCTGTACTTAGATTTAGGTGCACGTTAAAAAACCCCAGCTGGTCCAAATTTCCGGAGTCCTCCACTACGGCGTGCCTCATAATCAGAAAGTGGTCTTGGCACGTAAAACCCCATAATTTAATTTTTCTTTAATTTATGAAACATTGTGGTAATGTGTCCACATCTCAATTGACTCGTGCAAAACTAAAACAAAAAAGCATGTATGGTCTAATGCTAGAAAGTACACTATACATAGAAATAGGGTCTGGCGTTAGTGCTTTAGCTAAATCACACGAAACAGTTTATTTATTTATTTATTTATTTATTTATTTATTTATTTATTTATTTATTTAGTTAGTTAGTTAGTTATTGCTTTATTTATTTAATTAATTGAGTGAATTGGGTGAATAAGAACATAAGAACAAGAAAAGCGCAAAATGGTGCAGAAGTAAAGCTACAGGTGCATGCAAACTGCCGCTTGATAATGTCGGTGAAGTGCGTGCTAAACTGTGCTATGACTTTGATTACAACAGGCGGGCTGGGAACGTAGCTCTATCCTTGCGAAGTCCTGTGAATAAAATATTGATTTCATGCTGTAGTGTGAGACTGCAAAATTGCAACCTCTGACGTACCAAGGGAGCGGCGGAGGGGAGTATATCGTTATCACACATGTATCAATACAGGAAATAAATATTAGTGAACAGCTCAACGTGAAAACAGTTGCGACAGTCAGAGAGCAGAGTGCACTGCAGATAGGTTTTTATGGATCGCAGGCTTCATAGCTGCACAGCTGTAGCTTACAAAAAGGCGCAGTTTCGCCCGTACGACGAAGCATCGATTGCGATAGCAAATTATTAGACAGCTATACGAAGTAAGAATTCTAGGTTTATAAATTAAAATAATTGTTTATCGTCCACGTATGCACGTCCGCACGTGGTTTATTAATTCGATTTGACATTTCTGGTTCTGAGTGGCCATGAAGAAACAGGCTGGTGTCATTTGGCCAAATTACGTATTTGTCTTTTCATCGATATTGGCTGGTTCAGTTATGTATAACATTAAAAAGTACGGAACCAATATGCTCGCCCGCGGGACGCCTTTTTTTCACATGTTTGACCTCAGAATGGTGTAGTCTACACAGAAGCGCCACGTGCCATCCTTCTTCTTAACCAACACTACAGGTGACGCCCAGGGACTCGAAGAAGGTTCAATGATGTTTTTGTCTAGCATTTTGTTCACTTCGCTTTGAATAACTTGGCGTTCCGACGCAGAAACTCGGTACGGTCGCCGGTGAATAGGAGTAGCATCGCCAGTAAGAATCCGATGTTTGACCGCGAGCGTCTGGCCTAAAGGGCGATCGTCGAAGTCGAAAATATCTCTGTAGGCCGATAATACTCAATAAAGGTCTTCAGCCTGCGCAGAAGACAGGTCCGTCGCAACCATTTTCTGTATCTTGGGATCGGCGGCCGAGGCTGGCACGAGAGGCCTGCTAAGCTCGCAAGAAGGATCGGTTGATAAATTTGCCACGTGATGGTCGCCGAGACAATCAACGTTGGCAAGGCAAATACCTTATGGTAGAATTTGCTTCGCCAATCCAAAGTTAAAGATAGGCATGAAAGTGCGGTTCGCAGTAACAGTAAGTATACTGTGAGGCACGGTAACGTCATACTGTAGTGGAATGTCGCGCAGAGGAGTGACGAGGTACTCGCCATCAGGGACTGGTGGGGAAGACAAGAGTTCAACATAGGCTATTGATTTTGGCGGCAGGCAAATAAAGCCAGTGGGGCGTAGGCGGCACTGGGGTGCGTCAGAAGGTTCTGCGAGAAACGGTAACTCAAGGCGAAGGGTACTGGCAGAGCAGTCAATAAGAGCAGAATGCGCGGAGAGAAAATCGAGGCCGAGAATGAGGTCGTGGGGGCAATGAGCAATCACGGTGAAGAGGACAGGAGTGTGGCGGCCGGCGATGATAACACGTGCCGTACACATGCCGATGATAGGCACAGTACCACCATCCGCAACGCGGACGACGCGTGCCGACGCTGGGGTGAGGAGCTTGTTCAGTCGTCGTCGGAAGGCAACACTCATAATAGAAAGATGTGCCCCTGTGTCGATGAGTGCCGTGAAAGGATATCCATCAACGTCAACGTCAAGAAGGTTTTGGTTCGTGTTTAACGTGAGCAGAGGATTTGAGGGCAGTGTCGACAACGCAGCTTCACCTCCAGAAGCTGCAGTGCCTAGTTTTCCGGCTGGGCCCGGGAGGTGATAGGCGGCGAAGAGAAGCGGCGGGGTTGGGGCGAACGGGACTGACGGCGTCGAGGTGAGGGCGAGCGGCTGTAGCGAAGGTTCGAAAGAGGAGCATCAGCGGCAGTGGGTTCATGGCGGGTGGCATAGGGAACAGAAGGTCCAAAGGTGCGGGAGTAAGTGGCGGCGTACGTCCGAGGAGGCGGAGTCCATCGGTTGCGGCAGTGACGAGCGACGTGGCCGATGCGACCGCAGTGAAATCAGATTGGTCTGTCATCAGGGGTACGCCAATCGGACGGGTTGCGGCGAGATGTGGCGGAAAAGGACTGTCGGGAACGAGGAGGGCCGGTGGAGAACTGGGGAACGCTGGGTTGAGATGTTGAACACACGGAGTTCAGACCCATGTTCTCAAATTCTTGTCGGACTACGGCCTGAATCATGGCAATCGTGGTTGCTGGCGGATCGGGAGGCGTCGTGGAGAAAGCTGGCGAACAGGCGGCCTCAAGCTCGCGGCGAACAATACGGGTGACGTCGTCACAGGTGGTGGCCTGACGCGATCGACCCTCACATGTCGACGTAGCAGCGGTGTTGGGTAGCCGCGTGATGTGGTGTGTGATACGACGGCTCTTGGCATGTTCAAGGCGACGGCATTCTTTAATGATGTCGTCGATGGTCGAGACATTGCCGAAAACAAGCAAATTGAAAGCGTCGTCGGCGATGCCTTTTAGGACGTGTGACACTTTATCTGATTCAGACATAGCATCGTCAGCTTTGCGGCATAGAGCCAAGACGTCGAAGATGTAGGAAACGTACGGCTCTGTAGATGTCTGAACGCGAGACGCAAGAGCCTTTCTCGCGGCAACCTTGCGGCCAATGGGGTCACCGAACAGTTCCCGTAGCTTTTCTTTGAAAGAGTCCCAACTGCTGATCTCTTCGTCATGCGTCTGGTACCACACGCGTGGCGTGCCGCCTAGATAAAAGATGATATTGGCGAGCATAATGGTTGGGTCCCACCTGTTATTAGTGCTGGCATGTTGATATAGCTTGAGCCATTCGTCAACGTCCTGTCCCTCCAGGCCAGAGAACACGACGGGAGCAGTCGGACCAGTCGGACCAGCCGAAGCCGTTGCAGAGGCGGGCTCGTCACCGGGAGGTATGGTGACAAGCTCGACGTACCGACCACTCCGGAGTTCCGTGGCGAGGACGGGGATCGCTGACCTCCACCAGAATGTTACGTGTAGAAAGACACAGACAAAAGAGGCTATTTACAGGCTATTTACACTAGAATGGAGCCAGAGCGCCAGGCCGACATTCACTCGCGCCAAGGGCACCGACCCACTTCGTCGTCGTTCTCACGGCGGCTCGTCTCTCGGGTATTTACCGATCATATCGTTATAATACGTTTATTTAGAATTAGTAGTGGTCATTTTGAGATGTCCATTACTTCCGCTACATGCGACATATGATACATTGTCTCGGCATAGGCCCACTTTGCTATGGCACTCGTTCGCTAGTATCTGCAATGACCAAGCTGGCATGAAGACTACTGTATGAAGTCGTTGAAACGAAAGCGGCGGCATGGTAATAATGACATGATGTACAACGACGGCAGCGCGACGATGACTATATGACTACTGCAGTATGACTAGAATCGGAAGGCCAAACTGGAGCGGCGACGATGGAATGACATCAATGGCATCATTGCTACTGTATGACGACGATAGCAGGACATCGGCGGATTAATCTCGATTGAATTGCGACGACATGATTGTGATGGCATGACCAAGAAGTAATGACGTCGATGAAAGGACGGAAACCGCATGACCACAATAAGATGAAGCTTCTGAAATCATGACGGCAATACCACGAGAGCTTGATGATGACGGCATGAAGAAAATGGGATGACGATGGTTGTATGACGACAATGGCACGTCGACGACTGACAAGAATCGGATGCAGAGAATCGGGTGGTTCGGTCGCTCGCTGTTCTAATTTATTGCGTAAGCAATCTTTGGCGAGTACACCAGGAAAATTTGTTCCTCCCATGACGCCTTATATCTGCAAAATGAATGCATAATTGTTCAAGTTAACCCATACAGTCGTTATAATAGTGTAACAGTAGATTATTGGTAATGTTGGAAAAAAAAAATTAAAAACTAACTGGTGATGTCGCCGTCGCCACGCTCACCGACCAGTACTCTGTACGCTATAACTAGCACAGAAGAGGAAGAAAGAGGATGATGGAGATGAAGAACAAGCGGCTACGGCGACGCCGGGAAAACGAGACATTCAAAGCGAAGGAGGAACAGGTTAAGCCTCCAGAGATGAAATGTAAGTTCTATGATTTCGAATAAAACATTGCACAGAACGCAGCAAAAGAAGACTGTAATCCTGTGATTGCATGGAGTCGAATTGTGCTTGGAACGCTATGAAAGACCCTAAGCAGTATAGACATGACTAGCAACGAAAATGCTACAAAATTACTCAGAATTTTCTACGAATGAATAGGCATCCTTTCGCTCTGGAAAAACGATGGGTAGACATGCATGAGCTTGTTAGACAAGTAAGCAAAAGTGAGGTAGCATCCGAGCCAAACAATTCTTTAGCATTAATTGACAATTCTTAGAATTTCTGTATCGATTTTCTCTCGTGCGACTGCAGTGCCAACGCTGCTGAACCCATAGACGCCGCTGGCCCAGGACGTCGGTATACGCTGCCGCTTATGTTACATGGTAGTGTCGGTTCGAACAGATGTGAATGGCACTTACCTCGAGCTAATTGTGTGTGGCAGGTAGCGCACGCCGGTAGAACATCGATCGCTGCGAGTCACTGCTTGGTCGCCAACCACTGTAGGTCACGCGACTTCTGTCAGTCGCCGGTTTGAATGAGCCTCAACAGTTATTCGCCTCCACTTTTGTGGTCATCTAGTTTGGTTCATAAACGAATTAGTTAATTTTTTTTATAGTGAGCTATTTTACAGGAGGGGCAGTGGCGTTCCACGATTGGTAGATGTCCGAATCCTCGCTGGGGAGAGAGCGGCGTTAACCGGCTCCCACCGTATTTTGCAGAGCGTTAACTGAGGCTAATATGTTTTCCTGCAGCATGGTGGCCTGCTGGTGAGTGCCAGGTATCGACCGGCAGCGGCGGGTCCCGTGACCCTTTCTCCCCTCTGCGACACAGTTCACATTTGTGCGGGGAAACTGTCTCCCGGGGTTTCTCGATGCATTGTGCCGTGGCCGACTCTTTGCAGAACAAACGCTAATGGCAGGATGACCCGTCTTGACTAGTGTGTGACCGATGCGGAGGTCGCGGAAAGATGCCGCTATGGGGCCGACGCTGCGAAGGCTTGTCATGCGGCGGAGACTCCCGAGCAGCGGACGGCGCGTTTCGCTACGATTCGCGAATGCCTTGCGCTCCTATACGGGCGAATTCAATAGACGTCGTCATAATGTCGAAGCTCATCGGCGCCGAGCTGCGCGTTTGAGTCTGAGTGGCGTCTGAGTGGGTATTGACAAGCGGGGTCGTGGTGGTCACGCAAAAAAACCCAGCTGCTCCCAGAGTGGACCAGCTGCGGGAAAGGGAAGTTTGATGAGTTCACAGCTGCGCCGGCGCCGGAGCGTCAGTCATTAGCAAGAGTACCAGCTGCATAGGCGCGCGCTCACGCCACGCGCGCCACCAATCAGAGCCGTTTCACTTCCGCCGGGGAAGGAAAGGGCAGGAAAGAGTATCGCGCACGCTGCGCCGGCTTCGCTTCCGTTGAGCTATGTGTCAGAAAACATATGGGATGGCCGCGCGTTGTGCGTTCTCCCGAGGAACGGGCAACGTTCGACTAGTGGCGGCGAGAACTCGCCCGCGAAAGGGCTCTACGTCGGCGCGCCGATCCAATGGTTCTAGCCACCCGAGCCCAGACAATCCGACAGTAACGAGAAGAAGATCTCGAGCTGAGGAAGCGGGAGGCCAAAGCAATACAGCGGCGTTACCTGTGGGTTACTTAACCGTGAAGAAGGTCAGGTGCAAGCACGGCAAGCTTCGCTTACCCCCATTCTCCCGTTGTGGAAGGGTTGGCCATTTTTTTCACATGAAGTCTCTGTCTGTACCGGCGGGACTGATGTAGCGTTTTCAGAAGGTGCACTGCACCACAGTCGGTGGTCTCTCAATATGGCGTTCAGAAATGAATCACAATGACTCGAGACAACAAAGGCAGGGATCCAGAAGAAGAACACAACAAAGCATTGAGACACCAGCAGAGACACCGATTATGCCTTGGCGTAGCTCTCGCGTAATCGTATCATAAGAAGACCATTATTTTTTTTATGAAGATCATCGATAAAGGGGAAATGTAATGCGACACCAACTGCAATGATTTCTTACAGTGTGCTCTCAACTAGAAAAGCTAACAATACAACACCTTTTTAACCATTTAACTGGTAGTTCAACAATGTTGCTGGCCCAGCAAAAACATCTGCAAGAACTAGACAAATCCAAATATTAGTGTGCCTTTCAATTTACCTTTATTAATGTACATGATCAACAGTGATAGTCACAAAGAAATGTTGACTGTGAGCATCAGCATTTGTTTTGGTCACAAAACCCGAAGGTATCGTGGGTATGTTCTTAGTGCACGTGGTGGTCATATTCTCACCAATGCGAAATTTTTTCCTTTGTTTAAGCAAGCTCTTGTTTTTTATCTCCACGAAAGTGCTTCTCAAGAACACACACTGATTTTGTCAAAGCAAGCAAAATTGCAGCTGCTTTGGACCACACCATTACCTTTAACCTACTAGTCAACAATATTTTTGACATACTGTATCTCGCTAAGGTTTAAAGAAACCCTGCAATATTTGATTTTGTATGTATTTGAACAGCATCAAGCAGAAATAAAGCGATGAAGATATTCAAGGTCAAGTATTTCTTATATTGCCAGTTAGTGAGTTAGAATAATTAAATACTCTTCTTTATGCAGACACGGCTTGCTATAATTTCTTATGTTTATTGTATAATTGTCCCACTAGAATAAATTTCTCTCAATATTCTAACATATACTTATTTTCTCTTGCAGGTAAGCACTTCATGGCCTTTTTTTTCGTGTTACACGAGTCGATACAACCAGCGAGTTCAGCCGAACACCCGCTAACATTGCACCAGGTCACAGGTAAGCAAACAAGTGTACATGAAAAGATAAACTTCTCTGCAGCTGTTGGCAGGGCTGGCTGCCGCGTTTAAACGGAATGTTCAATCCGTAACCGGCCAACCCTAGGTACGATAAATAAAAATTGAACGCGATGATAACTGTCATGGTGACTTAGTGGCTGTGGTGCTGTGATGGTGAACACGAGCTAGGGGCTTCGATTCCCGACTACTATGGCCGCGTTTCTATGGGAGTAGAACACGAAAGTGCTTGGGTACTTCGTTTTAAACGTACGTTAAAAACGTAAGTGACCCAAATTAATCCAGACTGTCCCCATCCCCCGGGCCACCGCTCATAACTTGCTGTGGAGTTTCTGAACGTTAAATGCAGTCATTTTTCCTAAAGCCACATTGCACGTCACATTGAAGGAAAATAATGTTCATATCGCTAAGATAAATTAGAAACCCCTTTCTGTCATCTAGGGCTGGTTCTAATTATTTGGCCTGAGCGTTGGTCATTTTTCCTAACTACCGCCATGAATTTGTCTACGTTAGATTGCTGTGCGCGTGTGCGTCGCCGAAAAAGACAATATTGTTTTTTTGTGTTCCCAAGTAAGTAGGAATCACGATATTGTGAAGAAAGCAAACAAAGTAGGACGCAAACAGCTAGCCGCTTGCACTCTTGAGGTCAGATAGCAGAGGCGCACGCACTGTGGCTCCAGGCGCGTCGTCCACTCGTAAACGTGGGGCAAGCAATAAAATTAACGTTACGACCGCGTGGTAATCCCGGCCAGGCCTTAAGGAAGAAGCGAAGGTTGTAAACGACGTCGCCATTAATACCATCTCGTGTAGATTTAATGCAGGCAAGAAGCGCAGAAAGGCCTGCATTTCGACTTTGTCGTCCTGATGCAGACAGGTCTGCTATGTAGTTTCGCATGCCACCCGCTAAAAGAAATTCACTGCGGAGAGGATGAATGGAAAGAGGAATGTATACTGAGTTCAACTTATGGTAGTTCTACACCGTAGTGCTAAATTCTTTACTAATCTTTCCTTTTTATGCGGCTCTAAGCTTATCCATTACACTATTTCTATATCTTATCGAAAATGTCAAACTGGTCCATTGTACCAGTTTGGCCTTTTCCAGTATATTAGCAAGCAAAATACATTTTATTTTAAAATATTGCACAACAATTTTCTGCTAAGCATTTTTGGCCTAGGTTACGTTTACAAGAAAGTATGTTTTTTTCTATGATTCCTGAAGAACATTACCAATATCCTGACAAAATTCAGGTGACAGATGGTACTGACGATGATGATCAAGTTTGGTATATATATTTCTATAAGCACACATGCCATAAATTGTCCGTATATTGCTTTGGGAACTCGGCCGCCATTTTCCCCTCAAATTAATCTGGCGAACTACCCTCCTCCATGGTGCTACTTCCTATTTGAACGTTTTGAGTTACCTTTGGTACTTGGTACGTTTGTACGACGTCCTATTCGAGATCATGTCACTCAAAAAATGTACCCGTGCATGACCTAGTTCCCTGGGCACGGCGAAAGGCTTTTTGGTGGTTTCGTTCCTGTCGCTGAAGCGTTTGTCTGCTGTCTGAAATAAAACACGTACAAGTGCGAGTAGGGCTAAAATTTACCCAAGAAACATATTTAGTAGGACTGCCTTTATCATCGTCAATTGTCAGTGTTTTACGCTGGAACAGAGTTGTTTTGTCAGGACTTTTCACGGGAACCTGGCAACGTTTAACGTTAGAACGCTATCTAGTGAGGCGAGTCTAGCAGTGTTATTGGAGGAATTAGAGGGTAGTAAATGGGATATAATAGGGCTCAGTGAGGTTAGGAGGACAAAAGAAGCATATACAGTGCTAAAAAGCGGGCATGTACTGTGTTACCGGGGCTTAGCGGAGAGACGAGAACTAGGAGTCGGATTCCTGATTAATAAGGAAATAGCTGGTAACATACAGGAATTCTATAGCATTAACGAGAGGGTGGCAGGTCTTGTTGTGAAACTTAATAAGAGGTACAAAATGAAGGTTGTACAGGTCTACGCTCCTACATCTAGTCATGATGACCAGGAAGTCGGAAGCTTTTATGAAGACGTAGAATCGGCGATGGGTAAAGTCAAAACAAAATACACTATACTGATGGGCGACTTCAATGCCAGGGTAGGCAAGAAGCAGGCTGGAGACAAGTCAGTGGGGGAATATGGCATAGGCTCTAGGAATAGCAGAGGAGAATTATTAGTAGAGTTTGCAGAACAGAATAATATGCGTATAATGAATACCTTTTTCCGCAAGCGGGTTAGCCGAAAGTGGACGTGGAGGAGCCCGAATGGTGAGACTAGAAATGAAATCGACTTCATACTCCGCGCGAACCCTGGCATCATTCAAGATGTAGACGTGCTCGGCAAGGTACGCTGCAGTGACCACAGGATGGTAAGAACTCGAATTAGCCTAGACTTGAGGAGGGAACGAAAGAAACTGGTACACAAGAAGCCAATCAATGAGTTAGCGGCAAGAGGGAAACTAGAGGAATTCCGGATCAAACTACAGAACAGGTATTCGGCTTTAACTCAGGAAGATGACCTTAGTCTTGAAGCAATGAACGACAATCTCATGGGCATCATTAAGGAGTGCGCAATAGAAGTCGGTGGTAACGCCGTTAGACAGGAAACCAGTAAGCTATCGCAGGAGACGAAAGATCTGATCAAGAAACGCCAATGTATGAAAGCCTCTAATCCTACAACTAGAATAGAACTGGCAGAACTTTCTAAGTTAGTCAACAAGCGTAAGACAGCGGACATTAGGAACTATAAAATGGATAGAATTGAACAGGCTCTCAGGAACGGAGGAAGCCTAAAAACAGTGAAGAAGAAACTAGGAATAGGCAAGAATCAGATGTGTGAGTTAAGAGACAAAGCCGGCAATATCGTTACTAATATGGACGAGATAGTTCAAGTGGCTGAGGAGTTCTATAGAGATTTATACAGTACCAGTGGCACCCACGACGATAGTGGAAGAGAGAATAGCCTAGAGGAATTCGAAATCCCACAGGTAACGCCAGAAGAAGTAAAGAAAGCCTTAGGAGCTATGCAAAGGAGGAAGGCAGCTGGGGAGGATCAGGTAACAGCAGATTTGTTGAAGGATGGTGGTCAGATTGTTCTAGAGAAACTGGCCACCCTGTATACGCAATGCCTCATAACCTCGAGCGTACCGGAATCTTGGAAGAACGTTAACATAATCCTAATCCATAAGAAAGGGGACGCCAAAGACTTGAAAAATTATAGACCGATCAGCTTACTGTCCGTTGCCTACAAAGTATTTACTAAGGTAATCGCAAATAGAATCAGGAACACCTTAGACTTCTGTCAACCAAAGGACCAGGCAGGATTCCGTAAAGGCTACTCAACAATAGACCATATTCACACTATCAATCAAGTGATAGAGAAATGTGCAGAATATAACCAACCCTTATATATAGCTTTCATTGATTACGAGAAAGCGTTTGATTCAGTCGAAACCTCAGCAGTCATGGAGGCATTACGGAATCAGGGTGTAGATGAGCCATATGTAAAAATACTGGAAGATATCTATAGCGGCTGCACAGCCACCGTAGTCCTCCACAAAGAAAGCAACAAAATCCCTATAAAGAAAGGCGTCAGACAGGGAGATACGATATCTCCAATGCTATTCACAGCATGTTTACAGGAGGTATTCAGAGGCCTGGAGTGGGAAGAATTGGGGATAAAAGTTGATGGAGAATACCTTAGCAACTTGCGATTCGCTGATGATATTGCCTTGCTTAGTAACTCAGGAGACCAATTGCAATGCATGCTCACTGACCTGGAGAGGCAAAGCAGAAGGGTGGGTCTGAAAATTAATCTGCAGAAAACTAAAGTACTGTTTAACAGTCTCGGAAGAGAACAGCAGTTTACGATAGGTAGCGAAACACTGGAAGTGGTAAGGGAATACATCTACTTAGGGCAGGTAGTGACCACGGATCCGGATCATGAGACTGAAATAACCAGAAGAATAAGAATGGGTTGGGGTGCGTTTGGCAGGCATTCTCAAATCATGAACAGTAGGTTGCCACTATCCCTCAAAAGGAAAGTGTACAACAGCTGTGTGTTACCAGTACTCACATATGGGGCAGAAACCTGGAGGCTTACGAAAAGGGTTCTGCTGAAATTGAGAACGACGCAACGAGCTATGGAAAGAAGAATGATGGGTTTAACGTTAAGGGATAAGAAAAGAGCAGATTGGGTGAGGCAACAAACGCGGGTAAACGACATCTTAGTTGAAATCAAGAAAAAGAAATGGGCATGGGCCGGACATGTAATGAGGAGGGAAGATAACCGATGGTCACTAAGAGCTACGGACTGGATTCCAAGAGAAGGGAAGCGTAGCAGGGGGCGGCAGAAAGTTAGGTGGGCAGATGACATTAAGACGTTTGCAGGGACAACATGGCCACAATTAGTACATGACCGGGGTAGTTGGAGAAGTATGGGAGAGGCCTTTGCCCTGCAGTGGGCGTAACTAGGCTGATGATGATGATGATGATGATGATGATGAAATATACATTACAAATAATTGCAGCGCAGGGCCGCGTCAAAACACGTTTTCAAGCGATTGATTTCTTTGTCTACTTCGCCCACTTTTCATTGTTGAATGAACGGTGTACTTGGAGGACCAAGTGGGGAGAAAACACAATTAGAGTAGAAGAGCGGAGAAGGAGAAGTGCAGGTGACAGGGAGGAATGCCGTTTTGTGGTGTTCAGAGGCGACAGCAACCGCGTTGGGCTTGGCGTCACCGCGATTACGTGTATTCCGCACATCATCGGCGAGTACTCGAATGAATCACCAAATGCCAAGCGCGCGGCACTGTGATTATGGTCCATAGGAAAAAAATTGTTTTACCTAGGGACTTTAAATTTCATGTCTGATTTCACCTTGTTATCACCACGGCGCTTGTGTTGCCTGTTTTCCACTACCTTGGCGTGTCACCGTGTCTGCCACAGCGCCACAGAACGATCAGGCTACACCAGCTAGCTCTGCTCTCTTTTATCACGGTTATTTTGGTATCTGCCAGTGCAAGATAGGTACAAGTTATGAAGATTTATTAGGGCGAAAGCCTCAGATCTCTATGTTTCAAGGCGGCGCTGCGAGGTACAGAAAATTTCGCGTGTTCGTCGTCCGTTCTTCCGCATCGCTGCAGCATCGATGGCTCTAATCGTACCAAAACGGATTAGTTAATTAATATTCCGGCAATCAAGGCACTCAAAGCCACCAACTTTGGTGGGCGTCGAACCCACAACCTTTGGTCTTAATTATGGATAAGATCACTAAGGCACAGTTAATTAAGGTAGCTTTAATTAAGGAAGTCGAACCCACGACCTTTGGTGAGAGAAAACAACTCATAAGAAATAACAACGCATTCGAATGAGAATATCATGTATTTAATGGATGTCTCTTGAGCGCGCAGGCTTTCGCCTTCACTCTCTTAAGCGCATGCTAAAGTGGCAGCGAGGCGCGAGCAAGTATACAAGGCACGCGAGCACGCCTCGTCGCCGCGTGGGCTCAGAGCTTCATTCCACATCACTATGTGTAACGACGCACCAGGCCCTAGACGCGGGCGGTGACGACCGTTGAAGTACGCCACGGCGGAAGAAGCAGAGCATCTTGAAATGCCGCTAGTCGTAACCGCCGTCCGGAGGAAGCGTCTGTGAGCGAGACTGCGGCAGCGGCCCGACGAGAGCAACATACTGCCCTCTTGCGACGCAGGCGTTCTGGGAATACAGAACTGATGGAGGAAGTTCAACAGCAGATAAGCAGTAAGTTCAAGTGACAGTTCAGCAACACGTCAGCAGAAAGTGCAACAGAAAGTTCAAGAGCGCGTCAAAGGAAGGTGCAACTAGACTTTCGACTGCACACTTTTAGAAAGTTCTAAGCGTTCCCCGTAGATTTTTTAATGTTTTCGCTAGTAAAGTGTTGGAAGTCCTCTCTAGTCAAATTGCACGCATAAGGTTCACCGCTGAAATGTGGTTGGAGGACGGCAGCAGGGTCACATAAGAAATCACCGTCTTCGACAGCCATCTACTATGGTTGCATCCGCAATATTTTGGTTAGAATGCTTAGCGTTATGAGGCAGCGCAGTTTGTTATTTTTTTTCTTTAATTGCGATAAGTTTCCAGAACATTTGCATTTTTGTTGCAGAAAATAAAATTACCCCGTATATTTCATAGCAATATTCCATAGACCTATTTGTGTTGATGAGTATATCCCTATTGTGTCTTGATTATGGTGCAATACTGTGTTGTCAGCTGCTTTACTATAAAGTGGTATATACGAACTGCAGCCTTACGTAAGTGTGGCGGTACATTAAAGTTGAAAATGCACAATGCCTCCAATTCATAGCTTCTTGGGAATTTTTACAGGGACAACTGATAATGCTTACATGTCTGAATGTGGCACGTCACAAATATTGACGTATGCGCGCGTGCGCTATTTGATTTTTGAACTAAAGTATTTAGAATATATTGATTTCATGCTCAAAAGCCAGCACCTAATTTATATTGCATTGCCATAAAACACGTGGTTCCAAGTACTGTAAGGCAAAATTTACGGTGAAAATCTAGAACGCGTGGCTGCCTTCAATGCATTTTGTACTTTTCGCTCTGAATTGGCGTGACACGTGGTATCGGACTCATTGAAGGCAGCCGCCGTGCATTGTCAAAAGGCAACTACTGAAGCGACAGAAATATGACTGCTTGTCAAAGAACCGGCATCGCAGGACACATTTCTTGGGGTTTTGCCATTTAGAATTCGTGGTGCGTCTCATTTGCGCTGAAATATATAGTTTATAAAGTGCCAAATATTGACTCTTGTGAAAACTGAGGCCTTTTCGCACGTTTTTCTTCTTTAAGAGGTGTCACAGAAGCGACCTTCTGACGTCCGAAATGTATATTTACAGTCTTTACTGAATAGACTCTAATAGGTTTTGAATAACTTCCCGTTATCTGCAAAATTTTTAACGCTATTCGTTTTCTCTTGTTTTAATGTTGCAATAGTAAGAGTACGACTTAAGAATTTAAGGCGAGAGCGTAAAAGAGAAATAGTGTTGGGGCAAACCATTCTGTTTTTGACGTCCTCGTTCTTCCTGCTAAACAGTCAGAGAAAATAGAGCCATCCAGCGCCAAGCATTAATAACTTCGACCCCAGCTGGTCTTCTGTGCACGTGTTCATCGATATATGTGAAGAAAGAGGGTGGAAGGCAACATAGTCGACACGCACACTGCACTTTAATAATGTTCTTTCTCTTTTCGAAAGGAGCCTAGATAAGGATTGGATGCACTTTATTAAAGGTCCTGCAGGACCTCACGTCAGCGCGCAGTTGGCGTCTTCCACGCAGTTGGATCTAACAAAAACAAGACTTGCGTGTTATATTTTTTATGAATAGTAAGAAATAAAACAAGCATAGGGTACTTTTAACTAGCGCAGAGTGAATATTCAAAATTGCGAATCCCGAACGAATGTTACTCCCTAACGATTCGTATTCGAAAATGACCTATCGGTGTTTTCAGATATCAGAAACTAACCAATATTTTCGCAAGAACAGAATGCGTCCTTGCTGTTCGTTAGTGTTCGTTGTCTCGTTAGGCCTCATTACTGTTCTCCCACTGGTAAACGAAGTATTGTGAATCAACAGAAGTAAGAAAACGACATAAGGTTTCGATGCAGAAACAGAATGGGTAATGCAAGCTTTCTTTTCGTTTTTGCTCAGAAGCCATAAAGATATGCAAATTTTGCCTGTAGTCTGTCATTTAGCGTCTTTGGTAGACTACTCATGTACAAATTTTAAGTGTTCCTTGCAACGGGCCTGTTTACGTGTGCTTGTGACACACGTTTTTCTGCATATTTTCTTCCCCACAACTTATAGTCTTTTTTGCACGTACATTTATTTAACGTCCTTTTTTTGGAAAGCTAGTTATATAGCAGCCATTCTTCTTTTGGAAAGCTTGTTTGCAAGCTTCAAACTTGTTGAGAGCGTATTCGTGCAATTTCTTTAAGAAAGATACAACCACATGTTAGAAATGATCCTTCCTCTCTGATAGTTAACTGTCTTTATTGCACTAAGTATAGGCGTGGCACCTAATTATAGTGAAATAATTATTTCTCCTTATATGTAAACGTCTGCGTTTGACTTTTGGATATTCGATTCGATATTCGACACCTCCTATTCGTAATAAATTTGCATTCGAAAATTTCGATATTCGCCCATATCTATTTTATAACAGAGTTTTCTGATATGGAAATTCATTTTCCCCAGTGGATCGGTAGCTTTTTTATTGTCATCGTAAAAATGAGTGGGTTGTGTCAGCAGCCAATTGCACAGATACACCTCCATCGCACTGTCGTCGTCAAACGGTCGGGGTTCCAATGCACTCTTCAATAGCCTAGAGTTAGATCCTTTTTATGTTTGCAAACAAATTTCTGGAAATACTTCCGGCTAAGCCCACTGGAACAGCCGAAGTTACAGTATCACTTTGTAATTCAGATCTTTTGCTCTGGCACCAGTTTCGCTGAACACTTGGAATGTGTGACAAATTAATTTTGCTCATCAGCACAGCAAGAAAGCTAGACACATGATCTCGACGCATTTGGCATGTTCGTTCTATCTAAACACATGAAGAACATATAGTATACTATGCGACAAAATATTAAAGTTTCTTTGGCAAACAAGAGACGGTTCTTTAGTGGCACCGAATCTATATTTATTAAATTTTACACAGTTCTCAGAGCCATTCACACGCGTGTCAATTGCCAGTTTGTGTTCTGCAGTCAAAAGACGTCGGCACCCTTTGGGTAGACGCTTTATGGAATCCTAGGCCCTTTATAATTGCGGATTGAGTGCGTCCTTAAATTATAACTATCTTATAAAATTCATAAACATTCGAACGTCGGTCGCCCTGCAGAAGATCACAAAGAGCTGCCTGAATGTTCTGCTCCTTGATGCTCAACCGTGGGCGATGATCATACTCTCGTTTCCTTAAGTTCATTACATCGTTCTTGTTGTCTACTCCTTCACAGCCTTCCGTGAATTCCTTATGCGAAGCAAACACATGCGGAGTTGGCAGTGTGTAATCTCCGAACTGTGCCGTGAATTTGTGTAGAATTTCGGTTTGGTCTAAACCGTCAGAAGCAAAAAGAAAATATAATATGTGAAAATTTGCCCAATCGGTAGGTGTACTGCTTTCTCGGATATCCTATGACGGACTACTGAAAAAAGAACGCAGAAGGACCGGCCGGCTGCTTACCTGATTCCTGACTGACCTACATAAGAAACCCTCAAACGCAAGCAAGTGCCAACTGAGAGAACATGCTCTACACCAAGAGACTCGTTTATGTGTGATCCATCGTCGTATATAGAACGTCACATACATAAATTTGTTCTATACGCCAGGAGAAGCTTGCGAATCAATCTTTCATCAAAGCCAAGCACAGGACGGCCACATATGGCGTGTAGTATGAGGCTTCAGAGGGGTCCTGAACCACCCCTCGGGCTTGGTGAAAAAGCGTAGTCTGTGGATAGCATACGCTGCGGTGAACATCGCAGCCAAGTTTTGCTGCTGTAGTTGGCGCGTGGAGCTCGCAAGCGGAACGCAAACTCACCTTTCTCTCAAACCCTCTCTTTTCAACAGAAGTCTGCTCCTCGTTCTCTTCTGGACGCTTTATTTCGTAATAACGCGGATTGCCATACGCGGCTGCTATTGGTCAATAGCTGACGTCAATCAAGAAGGGTGTTTGGATCAGTGCGCTTCTTCCTATGGTTACTGTATATATATTTACTGACGAAGTTCAATAAGGAGGCTGAAGTAAGCGATAGTGTGCTTTCGAATTTCGATAAGAATTCGTACTTTCGAAAGAAGCCGACTATCGTCTTCTCACGTATGCTCGGTCGCGGCGGCCCGCGTAGGAATTGAACTTCGGCCACCCTGCTTATCGGTGTCGTAGCCGGCAGGTCTCGCTAATTTAGACTAGTATTGAACGCTCAGCTAGCCTCGAACCACGTGTAAACTTAAGGTTAGACCACACACGCTTACCAGCGCGCCTGGGTTCCTGGCCACTCGTGGTTAGACGCCTTGGCAGACTAATTCATGACGCTTCAAAAGCGCGCAAATTAGACGTGGCTACTATCTGTCGGTCATGCTGGTGAAGGACAAAGCCGGTCCACACCACGTAGCTTGGCCATACAGTAGCATATTCACGTGAGCCTGCACCCAACCCCTGTCGTGCATAAAGCAAACACTGCGCATGCGCACTACAGCTACACGTAGCTGCATGCACGCAAGCGCACTGCAGCTACACGTATCTGCGGACTTCTACGTAGCGTAGATGCCGTGACTGCCGCGAGTCCACTGGCTAAGCGCACTGCGGCTCGCTGAGGTCAACCGCGTTTGGCTTACGTTTGGCGCGACGTAGACGCCAAAAACGGTAGTGGCGTCTGCGTTAACATCCAAGAGGAAATTTGAACTGCGCGGCAGGGTGACATTCAGAAGGCGTAGCGTTGTGGATATGTAGCCACAAAGCCCCGCTCGTCTGTAGCCTTCACAGTGCAAGACATTGAATAAGGAACGGAAGCGCAGCGAAGAGGGCGTTTGATTGCCAAGAAAAGCGCTTCTGCTGAACGGATTGAAGGACTTTTTGCGGCCATGTATTTCTGAAATAGAAGATTTTCACTTCCAACGCATTTCTTCTCTTCGATAAAGCGTGGTTCAGGGCCCCTTAAGGCTTCGAAGCGCCGTGCTCCCTTATTAGGAGTCGCTAATTACTGTGCATGCTAACGACAGAAATGCAAGATGCATGGGAGGAAATATGTGAGGGCACAATGCCTTCTGACATTATTTGCCGTTATTTTATCGGTATATTGAGACTTACGTTTCTTGAGAACTATCGCAATACTTTGCTTAGTTAGGCCTCACGTAATTATATACTTAAAGCAGTAAACAGGCGAAATACAAGTAACCGGAGCTCAGCTAATGTGCGCGGTCATTGCGGAGTTTACACAATCCTGGAGCAACTCGGCTGCCCAAAATGTGTCAGAACCAGTGACAAACGTTCATGCGATGTGCCTTGTTAATTGGACAAACACTGCGTCGACGTTGAATCGCACGGCGGGCTGCCAAGACCAGTCATTAGACGTTATCCTGATGTTTCCCTAGCAGCGTAATAACCGTGTGCGCCGGAGAATTACGGCTAATCAGTGTGGCGGACTGGTGGCACTAATGAGACATCCGCCTTGAG
This sequence comes from Dermacentor andersoni, assembly GCF_023375885.2. Lineage (NCBI taxonomy): Eukaryota > Metazoa > Arthropoda > Arachnida > Ixodida > Ixodidae > Dermacentor > Dermacentor andersoni. The sequence continues at coordinate 98,074,318 of NC_092818.1, read as the reverse complement.
TGACATTTTATTTCGTGGAAGCAATCACAGTGGTTTATGGCACCCAGTTTTGCCTGTCGATGCTCCACGTTCACTTGTTTGGTGTTCCTACTTTTACACCGGTGAGGAGTACTTTGTGGTACTGAGTAAGCAGAAAGCAATAAGTTACACCCCGCCTATATATATATATATATAGCACAACGCGGAATCCCTTCCCTTTTTTTTGGACTTGCATTCCTATATTTGTGCTACCGGACTTTACGCATAAACACCGTTACGTACTGTTAATAAGGCCGAAACTGTAGCCCTCATTTGAAACGATGGTAGTTCTGTTAGTTTCTTTTTGTACCTTCCTGTAACTTTGGTAAACATATGTCAAACAGGGCTGCACGGTGGTGCTGGCGTCGCTCAACATAAATGAAGAACTTGAGTGAGGGCATTGCGCAGTATTTTTTTGGTGTTTAATAAATCTGAGCCCCTCCAACCTGCTTCTCAGAGACCTCACTGAGTAAGTCAGATCTTGTGCTGAAGGCACCATGCGTATACGGAGCTAAATAAAGAAGAAAGATTGTCGCAATTTCTGTTCATCTCGTACAATGATTATAAAAGCCGCCAACAAGCGGAAAGAGGTTGAGAACCAATATTCATTTAAACCATTCAGTGACTTCCTTTTTTTCTGAATTTCCCTCAAGCCCTGCTGGCTGTCATTTTGGGTTTCTTTATTTGCAACTTTTTTTTCTTTAACATGATGTTTTGTTAAGCTGGTTGGGGAATAATAACAGCGTCGGCCGTGATAACTTTGCACGTGGACAACACGCAAGAAAACAACGCGAAAACCAATGGTTTCGCGGCTTGGGGCTGCGCGGCCATTTCTTGCCACATAGAAGCTGGCTTTTTCGTCTTCATTCTCTCTCATTTAGGTATTTGTGAACTGCTCATAAATTTTTTCATCTGTCATAGTTGGATAATCGAATCTGGCACACTCGGCATGGTCTTCTCGAGCCTTCCTGCCCTCAACCATACCCATTTTTCCCGATTTTTTTTTTACTTAGAAACTGGTTCCCAGTCGTCGGTTTTCTACAATTCATAATTCTTCGAAGAACCAAGTAGCGCATTCAAAAAAGACAACCACGGGAAAATGAGACGGATACGGGAAGGGCGCAATCCGTCTCCGTCACCTTTTCCTGTGGTTGTCTTCCCTGAATGCGCAGGTTGGTTCTTCAAAGCGATGCACCAACTCGCATAGCAAGAAGTTCTTCTAAACTATCGTAATTCTTTAACAGTTCGTAAATATATCTGCCTGTCAAAGTGCACAAGGACCTGTCACACTCGTTCACCGTGGCTTCCCAGTCGAGATAGGGCGATATAGCAGCGGTGTATCTTCTCCACTTGCAGCCACAAATTTCACTTAAACGCTTGTCTGTGTGTTTAGATTACCTTTCCAGACTCAAAACAGGTATTGAATGTGTTTTCTTTTTCTTTCCTCTTTTTTTATCTCAAGTTGCTCCTCGAGAAGCGGGAAGTGTACATAACACACAAAATGTATACTCGGGAATGGCCGTGGTTGTGCGATGGTTGGATCATAATTTACGGTATAGCATAGAAACTTTTGACCCAACGAAGCGGTGCTGCTCTTGGTGTTTAGCTTGTGCACAGCGTGCACGAATGGCGAAGAAATAATAGAGCATTTCTATATGGAATGCTCCAAGCATAAGTTCTTGATGGGGTAATCCAGAGAAAAATGTGTCCATCGTTAGAAACCAAGGAACAAGAAGAAAGACGAATGGATGCGTGGGAAAAGCGGCTCAGAGAAATGCTGTAGAATCCGAAGCACGCGATCGCAACGCAAAGACACAGTGAAGAAACCTTGAGGTATAGTTAAGTTGAGCTCAGTTTGTTTTACCATCGCTGCATATTCCTAGCGGCACAGCGAAGAAACCAGTATAATAACTCATTCAAAAAAGGCTTGGTTAGGGACTCGAAAGCCTGTTAATGTAAAGCCCTGCAATCAATGGCTGACACAGGCATCCGGAAAATATAAGTGCAGCGAGCTTGGCTAAATTATGTGCCTGTTCGATCCTAAATCTTTGTATTCTACATGTATTTCATTGTTAAAACATGAGCAAAACGAGAACAAGGTGAAAGCGGGAGCCAACGTTTCGACAAGTGGACTTCTTTTTTTCAAGGCGACATATGCTTTCCTCGGCACAGTATATATAGGTAGGGTTCTTCTAAAGGGTAGAGGGGCTAAGGCGGGTGGGTGCGGCAACGTGGTAAGGTGTGTTAACGGCGAGGGTGTAGAATTGAGAATAAAGGAGTGCTGTGCACAAGGCCGCTGACACGGCCGCCTGTCAGTCACATGTCAACGGCCGTCTGTCAGTCGGCGTGTCAATGGCATGCACAGCACTTCTCTGTTGCCTGCTTCACTGGTGGTCGTGGGCCATCCTCTCTGAAAGAGCTAATAGAAGGAGCTTCAGAAAGTAGTGCTCGTACAAAAAAAGAAAGTGTATAAAGAAAATACTGAAATAAATAAATAAACAAACAAACAAATAAATAAAAGGAAAAAGAGGAAAGAAAGGCGAAGAAATAAAAAGCATAAGCAACCAAAGTAAGTGTTGTTGCCTATAGGTTGAAATTTAGCATAGCCAATAGATTCTAAAGTTCCCTTTGAAACCTTTATGCCTATTGGTTGCAATGTCTTGAACGTATAGATAAGTGTCGACATGTGTGCACAGCGCAAAAGACGAGGACTGAAGGACGAACACAACACTGTCCTTCAGTCCTCGTCTTTTGCTATGTGCACACATGTTGATATTGAATCACCAACTCGCCCAAGCTTTCACCTTATCCAGTTATGGATAAGATGTGATACTTTGTGTTTTCATTCTCGTTCAGAACGGATATTTGACTGTAAAACGTAGAGTGTAAGTTCACGAAAGTTATGACCTGGTTGGTACAAATGCTCGCCCAATATTTCAACCTACACCGAAGGCAGAGCAGTGAGTCTTAAGTACACTACATGAGGGAAATTAATTGTGACATACTAAGTGCCGGGTTGATATAGTATATCATTGCTGCTGATGGGTATTTTCCGGCGTTAACATTTAGTGTCTACATCATGCCCTACCTGTTGCTTCATACTCGTAGCCGTCCCCGAGCGTACGTCCGCAAAGCGCCCACAACTGGCTCAATTTCAATATATTAAATACGGCAATGGAAGGGAGAAGAAAATCGCAGTCAAATGACACATTGCACAGATTTAGCGTCCAGCATGTAAAGAACCATTTTCACTTTCATAAGTGAGGTGGAAAAAGTAAATCAACCACAAAAAGTACCATAATTTCGATAATCGCCTTGGAAACGGCGCGGTATAACAAGAAAGCGCGTTTAGAATTTTTCAATATAGCGGCAGCAAAGAAACAGAGAAAAAAAAAGATGAGTTGGAATGTTTCCAGAAGCATTATAGCATTATTATACCTGCACGTTCGTTTGTGGTTCTCCAGAAAGGTCTCGTTTAAGTAAAAACAGCAAAATGCTACAGCTACAGGCATATTTGCGCAGGCAGGAGTGGTGGCGGGGGAGTGGGCGCGCATCGCCGAGAGCCAGACGTGATCGACTAAGTATAAAAAAGCCCTCTAGTCTTGGATAAGGTGCGCTGTACTTCGGAGAAATTTATGACGCGGCCGGATGCTCTTCATGCTGAGGACGCAGCAAGGAACGTTCAGGGTTGCGCAATATCGAAAACTGGAGCATTGTTTCAGCTTCAGTTTCAGTTTGTTATTCGTTAAATACAATGAATGCGTAAGAGACAATATACAGACGAGGATCCCAAAGTAGAAGCCTTTGTTAATAATAACAATGTAGCGATGTATTAAAGATGAGCAAGCTATGTAAAAGAAACAAACACGATCACGAAAAATACCATATGGAAAAATGAAACAAACGAAAACGAATTGTCGGTAAACAAGCATATAGTGCATAAAAAAAACTGTCAACACATACAAATGGCAAATGTAGTGTAATGAATTATGTAAACTTAGTTTTGCATTTACAAAGCTTAAGGGCATGACTAAATGCATGAAAGGGTGAAGATTAAATGGTGTTGGGTGAATCATTGCACAGTTTTACAGCAGCGAATGATGATGTCATTTTGCCATAGTTACAATGAACTATAAGCAGTAGAAAATTGGAGTTACGCGCAAACCTGGTATTATTATTATTGGTGAGGTACCTGGAATCAATGAAATGGTATGAAAGTTGTTTAGTAAGTAAATTATAAAACATAATTATTAGATGATACTTGAACAGGTTCGTTACAACAATGATGTTATTTTCACGAAGAAATAGAGTAGCACTCGTGAAAAACCCGCTGTTAGTGATAATGCGTCTTACTTGGTTTTGTAAGTGCTTTATAGACGGGATATGACAGTGATATGTGTTTCCTCAGTAAACAATGCCGTTAATAATGTGACTGCGAATAAATGCAAAGTATAATGCTAATACTGCGTCTTTGGAGAAATATGCTCTTAATTTGAATAATGCTTTAATACCGAAGGTACACTTTCGCCTAATGAAGCAGTGTGTTGAGAAAATTTTAGGTTAGAATCTTATTTGATGCCCAAAAATGATTCTGCAGCAACTTCGCTCCCGGAAGGTACAAAACATGCGCGACATATGCACTACCATGACAATCAGTGTTTCCGAAATAGGTGCTTGTGAAGCGCTGCCGATTGCTGACGCAATAGTAAGAATCCAGAACAATGCGCAATTGCTTCAGCAGATATTTCTTTAGAATACCTCTGGAGTTAAAGCCTGTTTTTGAAGCTACAGCAGGGAAACTTGTTTACTTCAATTGCATTGAAACTTATTCATTTAGTCGAATGAAAACAGGAGAAAAGGTTCCGTTGTGTTTCAATCTAATGACTTGTTTACTGTGTTCAGATCTAATGACTGGGGTAGCGGCCCCCATCCACTGCGGTAGCACAGTGACTATAGGGTTCTGCTGTTGAACACGAGGTCGCGGGTTTGATTCCTACAATGCGAAATGCAAAAGAAAAATGTTTGTGTAGTTTGCTCTGAGTGTAAGTTCAGAAAACTTGGGTGGTCAAAATTATTATGGGAGCCTCCGCCAAGGTGTCTCTCATAGTACCACGGTTGCGTTCCTACTTTAAAAAATCGTTGTTGCGTCGTGCATCGTTTTATGAGGTCGCATAAATGTTTTCGTCCTCTTTTTTGAAATGACACTATCTTGTTCCTCGACGAGAGGACAATAAAAGCGTGTTTTTTTGAAAATTTTAGGGCATGTAGAAATTGTGCCTGGAGTGACAGAATGAGAGAGCACGGAGTGCCACGGACGAACCTTTCTCGTGGTTTTCCACCGTGGCGACGTTCGCTTTGAAAATAATTTAGTAATGCAGCGGTAATTTAATAATGCACTGTGGACATCCAACGCTCACGAGCGGTATTATATCCCGAGTGCCCTTTCTGGTAACCTCGTGGCCCCTCAGCTTCTTGCCCAGACTCGAGCACATTCTCGAGCGCGGTGTCGTTCTCCTGAGAACTTACCTTCCGCTTCTGTTGCTGTACCGGTGGATACGGTTGCGTCATTTTCTTTCGGGCACATTTTCTGCGTTGCCGAGCACTGCACACCATAAAACCCTGACCCAGGTAATGCTCGTTTCTAAAGGCCATTGATGATTGCGTAATATCGAGCGCATGTCTGGGCAAGTCCATAACAAGCACGCGCTCAATATTTCGCGCTCATAAATGTCTTTAGAAACCAATGTATACCCACCTCAGACTCGAAGTCTGCTCAGGGACATAACTTTGAAGCCAGTTCTAAAGGCCGACTAGTATATTATGAACGTGAAAATTCCATTTGATGTCGGAGGCAGCATCTCCATGCAAATGGAGAAATAGCTGTCTCCTTATGATTCTTGCGGTAAGAAGTGCTGTGGCTTCTTTTTTTTTTTTTCTTTTTAACGGCAACCAGCGAGATTCAGTGCGTGCTGTGAGGTGGTGTGAATCCTTTATTTTTGTTTCAACTAAACGTACTCTACACGTACTCGATTGATGTCTTTTGTCTTCTATGACAAACAGAACAGAACGGCCTAGACCATGTTGACTAAAGCTTACAACAGTAATGCGCCTAAACCACTCTCACACAGGTCCGGATGCTTCAGACTTTAAATCGGGTTTGTATATTTTATGCAATTGCAACTGAGCTAAACCGGAAAAAGTGTGAAAGCAATATGCCCTATTGAGTATTATGGAACCTAAGGGGATACAGGAGCCCTTGCTCAGGTAGTATGGTTTCAGCAGTGACTGATGTGCCGAGTTCAGCAGGGGGAGTCAAGGTAGCTGTAATAAAACGGCGTTGCTTGGCTTCCGCATGGTGCATGGTTGCATTCATAGTTAAAGTTACTTTTATTAGTGTTTTTATTTATTATGCCATAAGACAGCGCTCCTCAAAACAGAAAAATAATCCGTATATTGATATCGAGGAATGTAGTGGTGCACAACAATGTTTCTTTTTTATTTCGCAAAATACCAAATTCGCCACAACTACATTTGTATGGTCAGTTCCCTAACATAAACGTTACCGGCGTGCGAAAAACTGGGCGCCAAATACTGAGCCGTTTTAATAGACACTAATTTATATCATCGGCGAGCCCGAGTAGTTGGAAACCGCCGGACACAGATGACGGGGTAATTAGAAACCGCTGGACAGCGATGACGGGACACCCGCCACGTGATGGTTAGCGAAGCGAATCGGACTTATCCAGCTGCTCCGTTTCTCTCGGGGCGCTTCCCGCCAGTGATTTCGAAACGCTTCTGCTCCTTGCCGCTCGTGGCGCGAGTGCTGTTTTCCCTCCATGCTCGGCGAAACGGCGATCGAGCCGTCCGGCGCCTCTGTGGCACTCGGCGACTCCGCCTGCTCCGAGACGGGGTCGTTATAGCGGCCCTAGCTTTCTTCCGACTCCCATCGACAACGCGTCCGTGTGGCATGCCGGAAAGACCTGGCTCGCGTAGCGACCGACGACGCGCTGTAACGAGCCGACGTCCAAGAATGTTCGAACAGCTGTGCCGTCGACGTTTTCAGTTCTAGAGTGGTTTCGTCGCGTCGTGCGTGACTTCTCCCAAGTGCTCTGGCTTGTTTTTTTTTCTTTCCTTCTTTGCGGCAACCAGCGAGATTCAGTGCGTCCTGTGAAGTGATGTGAATCCGTGCCTGGGAGTGAGATCATCGCCTAAACTTGTGTGTCACCTGGTCACTGGTTCGACGCGTTGGTTATTTGGTGGATTAAATCGATGGTCATGCACTCGCTTCCAACTTACCTGTGCTGCCGCTGTCTCGTTGATGTCTACCGTTTTCACAAAGGTGAATGGGACCAGTCATAGTCGTGCCTATACAAAGGACGCCAGGCTACAGCTCTACTTAAACGAGTATAAGCGTATATCTCGCTTTAGTGAGCACTATTACATTTGGAAGCGAGGATAGCAAGGATTACTGGAAAACTCATTTCGTGAGATCCACCGTTTCCTGATAAGGCCATTCTGTTCTTCCTTTCTGCTGACGTCTGTCCTACAGTGGGGTAAACTTGAATGAGATAGTGCGGAATGCAAAAGTTGCAGTGCCCGAAACATTTCTTGCACTTATAGTAAAAGAAAAAGTTTCTTACTCTTGAACCAGTTACGAATCTACTATCGTCATTTTAAAAACGCAGCTTTAAATCGAATTTTTTAGAACATAAGGAATCTGCTTGTTTTGGAAATAAGCAGTGTATTCTGGAACTATTTTATTGCCCATCACAAAATACTTAGTAGGGGAAATTGACGAGCAAACAGACAGTTGCAGCAAGCCCGTCTGCTTGTGCTATTTTAAAGCACCTTCTGTTGCTAGTCACTTTGACTTTGTAGGAAATAAAAAGAAAAGATATAGCAAAAACAGTCACGTGCGATATGCACAGAGAATTGTGTTTGTTAGTATGCCACTAGAAACTCTATATCAAAAAACGTCATTTTTTACGAACCAAAATTACTAATTATTTTATAACCTTGCCCAAGTTCAGCAGGTTGCTCAGACAGCTTTTCAAAGCGGTACGTGAATTTAATATACGTGCGGAGGATACGTCATAAGTTGTTGTTTTATCGCTGACGTCCGGAGAGTCTTTAGGAATTTAATCAGCTGGACAGAACGGGACGCAGGATGGTATCTGTTGTGGCAGACAGAACGCTTTAAAACAGAGTGCGTGGCCACCATTGTGTCGGAACGTTTGTACAGTTGGTAACGATAGCGCGAATAACCATTGACACCAGTCACGTGAACTAACTTCTTGGTTCGTGAACATCGGACCTAAGTTGCGTGTTTTGTCATTTCACCTGCTCCTCTGTGAGCACGTGTTCTCTAAACCAAAGCCGCCATACGAGGCTCATGACGAGAGGCGCACGTCGTCGCCACCACCGGCAATCAACTCAAACTGAGCATGCTTGAAAACGATGAAATAAGGAGAATCAAGAAGTCGTCATCACTGGCATAAGGAATTGCTGCGATTCTATTGAAGTCTATCGTATTTGCTGAATGTACTTCAGCCCTTCAGAATGAGCACAGAGGCGGAGTCACAAGCGGATACCGCGTTTATTGACAAAGGTGGTGTCCTCGACAGCGACGAGAACGGTGCGAGTGTCAACGGCAACCACCGACGATCCAGCGGAACAAGCAACAATAACAATCACGCGCCCGTGATCAGCATCGACCCCGGAGTCGAGTCGGGTCTGCTCCTCCGGGTCCCGGACCTTCCGTTCCCTCGGGGTGCCTCGTCGTCCGAGTCTCTCAGCACGGCTCCCAACCAATTCCTCAAGCTGCCGGTCTCCGGCGAGCACCGGCGGCACTCGATGCAGGACTGCAGCAACCACCACGGCCACCACCACCGACACCGGCACCGCGACCGCAAGCGCTCGTGCCCCGATGTTCGGGGCGAGGCCTCGGGGGACCGGCGTCGCCGGGGCAGCCGCAGCCCTCTGGCCCCCCACGGCCTGGCGGTGGCGGGCGGGGCAGAGTCGACGAGTGTGACCCCTTCGTCGTCGCGTCGCTCTAGCGCCAGCAGCCTGAGTCGCCGCTCGTCCCGGGACAGCGAGAGCTGCACGCACAGCCGCCGCTCGTCCCGGGCTGACGACGGAAGCCGCAGGTAGGCAGACAGGCTTTCTCCTCGTTGTTATTGTCGTTTGGTTTGGAAACGTTTATAGAACTGACAGAGAGGAAAAGAAGGGAAAGAGCTGGGCTGTATATTGTCACCGACAGGTGCGAAATGCCTGCCTACTTTTCACGGCGGTATCCAAACATAGAAATGGAAGAGAGTAAAAAAGTAAAGTGAAAGGGAATAACAAGATGACACATCAGAAAAGCTGAGTTAAAACAAGTGCAAAGGACACAGTGCGGCTATAGAAACCGGCACAAGATATCCACACGCCGCATCATATCTAAAATAATACTGAAAAGAAAAAAAAACAACTCCGGGGTCTTGTCACTCGCAAACAAAGAAAAAAGAGATCTACAAATGGAAAGTCAAAACGGTTTTTTCTCGAAAGCGAAAATTCGGCCTAGTTGTCTGGCATCACTGGTGAATCGCAGCGCCTTTAGATCAGGGATGACCGCAGAAACCACATCGCTCTATGTGCCTTGGTGCCATGGCTATCCCTGCTGTTCATCTGTCAGCCTCGTCTAAGAAAGTAAAGTGGGTACGGTAAGCTAGATAGCGTAGGGATGCGCAGCCACTGGTTTTAGCGAATGTCGTACATCGCAGGAGTAAGACGACGACAGTCTCTTAGTAGCAACGTTCCCGACGCAAGTGAGGTAGGGCACTACAATATCAGGCGCTCAAGTGTTTGCAATGGTCCCAAGGAAAATACGACGGACTGTCCACACGTTCTTGTAGGCGTAAACACGCAGGCGTTTAAATTATTTTCACAGTGTAGTGGGAAATTGGAGTTATTGGGGCTTCTTACAGGGAAATAGTAACAGTACAATCTGCAGGCAGGTGCATGTACACACATTCACAATGGTGTAATTGGAGTGACTAGTGCAGTGAGGTTTTAACTGGTTACACACATTGTAAGCGTGCTTAATTAATCCTAAATTATTCATTCTTGAAACTCGATAACACATGCGTAATATATGCAGCAAATTGTCTCGTAAGCGCAATAGTGCCCAAATATGCTACATGGGCGAACTTGGCAATTTCTAATATGTAAGAGTAGTAGACGTAGCGTGTTGTGAAGAAACAAAGAATTAACTGAACACTATTGACGAAAATATGCTTCATGTTAATATTCAGTGCAGTTTATTTCGAATCACACGCTCCTCTCTATAGGCTCAGGGGTTTATCCCTCCCACCAACAAAGAGCAGGAACGAAAATTGAGAAGTTTCAACAAATGTGTTAGGGCGTTCAAAGGTTAAGATTATGCTAATGGAGTTGGCAATATTATTCAACAAATGCTTCGCTATCTAGGAGTGCGATTTCTTTCGCAGCCACCGACCTATACTCCAAGTTTAATGTTGTCTTTCTCTAGAATCTATGCCGTGAATGCCTTGCGCTTCTTGTGATTTTCACGTATTCATAAAGGATACAACAGTCCTTGCCGTACCAGACAACCATCACGTTTTATTCACGCTACACGTGTGTATGCCAGACCTATTGTTTGGCCAGCTGCGTTCTGCCTCACGTAGAACCGACCGCATCTTGGCGGGGTACCGTAAGCTACACCGTCGATACAGTCAACATATTTGGCGACCTGTGCTTTTTATTACTGCATTTGCATCATCCGCCTGGATTAACAACCTGGCACACCCTTACAAACTTATCCCAGTCGAGCAAAACCACTCGAGTGCAAGGCATTTTCTCTCGTATTCAACGTAACATGCATGCTTCGAATTGGTGAGTGCGACAAGCTATGCCCTCACTGATCAGTGTCACTGTCAGTGAGACGCGACTGACTCGCAGGTAACAGGGTTATAAATCATTAACTCTAGTTTTGAAATATCTAGTGCAACATAAACTAAATGCAGTAACTTTCCTCTCTGGCATTGTGCTGCTGAGTTCCAGGCCACGGGTTCAACCTCGGCCGTGGCGGCCGCATTTTGATGGGGATGAAATGCTAACGCATTTGTGACTTAGATTTGTACTTATATTGTGTACTTAGAAAACAGGTTGTCATGGCTGGTGTGGGCGCTTCCATATTATTCCGTAATCATGGTAACGAGCCGCGGTAGTCGGCGGTATACACGCGCATGCGCAGTAGGCCTTGTGCATCACGTGTCACAGTAAGTATCACGTATTGCACGAAGCTAAAACAGCATCATGCCTCTTCCAATATATCCGGTGTTTGCTCCTTACAGCCCGTGTTCAGGTAAAGCCGCCATACACGTGTTTTTAATCTTCGAGTTACGTCTGGCGGCGACTGTGCATGTGATCGCAAACTGTAAATTCTCGCCAATTTTCACTGGTGTGTGTCGCGTCAACTACGGTTTTCCTTTCGCCGTTAGCGCGCGCTGTACATGGCGCAAGAACAAAGAACGCGTAGACGAACTATACCAGTTCGTCGCTCCGTTAAGTGGGGGAAGTGTAATCCGCTTCCTCCATTCAGGTCCTCCAAGGGCGACGACAGTCGTCGCTCGTCGCGCGCCACCGACGACACAACCGGAGGCGGGCACAGCAGTCGACGCTCGTCGCGAAGCGTCGGCGACGACGAGCGGCGCTCCTCGGACGACAGGCACCACCACCACCACCGCTCGCACCACCCTCACCGGCGGGAGTCGTCGCTGGTCGGGACGGAAGCGGGTCACAGAAAGGGCAGCTCGCTGCTACCGCCGGACGCGGACAACGGCAGCCGCAGGGCGTCGAAGGTGCCGGCACTTCTGGTCACCGACGAGGAGACCGGCCAGCAGCGCAAACCGGACGACGAACTCGACTCGCCCAAGCGCCGGATTATCATATTGGTTATCAGTTCTGTGGCGTGCTTCATCCTGCTCATGAGTGTTGTGCTCATCGCCGTCACCCTCACCATCTCGCCGGCCATCGACAGCATAGGTGAGCGTCTTCTTTTTTTATTGTTCGGTGGATTTACTGCGAGGAATACGTAATAAAAAAGCATATCACACGAACGAACGCAACGCTGTACGACGCACATACTGCAGCCGTGACTTTGCCCATTTATTGTTCGTTATCCAATGGGCCCAGTCCTCTTGAACTTCAGGGTTGAGTTTGACCTCCACGAGCATCCTGAGACCAATGTATTGAGTACCAGGGCACAGTCACAACAGGCGATTGAACGACCGCCATAGCCGCAGGTGCAGGGCACTACGTGACCCATTTGTGCTTTCTGAGGCTTCCGGCATAAATAAGTCGCGTTGTGAGTTTTTTGTGAGAAGCACTTCTGCATCTATTATGGGAGAAAAGGGTGTATTCTAAGAGCGAAATATGATAACCGGATTAAAATTTCTCTTCCTAGGTAATGCCATTTTCTCACTTATTTGTCGCCTGTACGTTGAGCTTAGCAGTGCCGATTCCTTAGTGTTCAAACGCGATGGCGGGCATGTCTCAGGTTGCGCACTTTTCGTAAAATGTCTGTTA